>NC_091991.1:6190966-6421838 GCF_044704955.1 Pristiophorus japonicus | reverse complement strand
TAGAGAGGGGAGGAAGAGGAGGAGAGAAAGAGGCGGGGGACCGGAGAGAGAGGGCGTGGAACGGAGAGAGAGGGCGGGGAACGGAGAGAGAGAGCGAGAGAGAGGGCGGGGGAACGGAGAGAGAGAGAGAGAGGGCAGGGGAACGGAGAGAGAGAGTGGGCGGGGGAAAGAGAGAGAGAGAGAGAGAGAGGGTGGATAAACGGAGAGAGAGAGAGAGGGCAGGGGAACGGAGAGAGAGAGAGAGAGGGCGGGGGAAAGGAGAGAGAGAGAGAGAGGGCGGGGGAACGGAGAGAGAGAGAGAGAGAGAGAGAGGGCGGAGGAATGGAGAGAGAGGGCGGGGGACCGGAGAGAAAGGGCGGGGGTACGGAGAGAGAGAGAGAGGGAGGGGGAACGGAGAGAGAGAGGGAGGGCGGGCGAACGGAGAGAGAGAGGGAGGGAGGGGGGAACGGAGAGAGAGAGGAGGGAGGGGGGAACGGAGAGAGAGAGGGAGGGAGGGGGAACGGAGAGAGAGAGAGAGAGGGAGGGGAACGGAGAGAGAGAGAGAGGGGGGGGAACGGAGAGAGAGAGAGAGGGCGGGGGAACGGAGAGAGATAGAGAGGGAACGGAGAGAGATGGCGGGGGAACGGAGAGAGAGAGAGAGAGCGGGGGAACGGAGAGAGAGAGAGAGAGAGAGTGGGCAGGAGAACGGAGAGAGAGAGAGAGGGGGCGGAGAAACAGAGAGAGAGAGAGAGAGAGGGCGGGGGAACGGAGAGTGAGAGAGAGGGCGGGGGAACGGAGAGAGAGAGAGCGGGGGAACGGGAGAGAGAGAGAGGCCGCGGGAACGGAGAGAGAGAGAGGGCGGGGGGAACGGAGAGAGAGAGAGGGCGGGGGAACGGAGAGAGAGAGAGAGGGCGGGGGAACGGGAGAGAGAGAGGGCGGGGGAACGGAGAGAGAGAGAGAGAGAGAGGGCGGGGGAACGGAGAGAGAGAGAGGGCGGGGGAACGGAGAGAGAGAGAGAGAGAGGGCGGGGAACGGAGAGAGAGAGAGGGCGGCGGAACGGAGAGAGAGCGAGAGAGAGAGAGAGAGAGGGAGAGGGCGGGGGACGGGGAGAGAGAGAGAGAGAGAGCGGGGGAACGGAGAGAGAGGGCGGGGGAACGGAGAGAGAGGGCGGGAAACGGAGAGAGAGAGAGAGAGAGAGAGAGAGGGCGGGGGAACGGAGAGAGAGAGAGAGGGCAGGGGAACGGAGAGAGAGAGTGGGCGGGAGAAGAGAGAGAGAGAGAGAGAGAGGGCAGATGAACGGAGAGAGAGAGGGCGGGGGAACGGAGAGAGAGCGAGAGAGAGAGAGAGAGGGAGAGGGCGGGGGGACGGGGAGAGAGAGAGAGAGAGCGGGGGAACGGAGAGAGAGGCGGGGAACGGAGAGAGAGGGCGGGGAAATGGAGAGAAAGAGAGAGAGAGAGAGAGAGGGCGGGGGAACGGAGAGAGAGAGAGGGAGGGCGGGGGGAACGGAGAGAGAGAGAGGGAGGGCGGGGGAACGGAGAGAGAGAGAGGGAGGGCGGGGAACGGAGAGAGAGAGAGGGAGGGCGGGGGAACGGAGAGAGAGAGAGGGAGGGCGGGGGAACGGAGAGAGAGAGAGGGAGGGCGGGGGAACGGAGAGAGAGAGAGGGAGGGCGGGGGAACGGAGAGAGAGAGAGGAGGGCGGGGAACGGAGAGAGAGAGAGGGAGGGCGGGGGAACGGAGAGAGAGAGAGGGAGAGGGCGGGGGAACGGAGAGAGAGAGAGGGAGAGGGCGGGGGAACAGAGAGAGAGAGAGGGCGGGGGAACGGAGAGAGAGAGGGCGGGGGAACGGAGAGAGAGAGAGGGCGGGGGAACGGAGAGAGAGAGAGGGCGGGAACGGAGAGAGCGAGAGAGAGAGAGAGGGAGAGGGCGGGGGGACGGGGAGAGAGAGAGAGAGAGCGGGTGAACGGAGAGAGAGGGCGGGGGAACGGAGAGAGAGGGCGGGGGAAATGGAGAGAAAGAGAGAGAGAGAGAGAGGGCGGGGGAACGGAGAGAGAGAGAGAGGGCAGGGGAACGGAGAGAGAGAGTGGGCGGGAGAAGAGAGAGAGAGAGAGAGAGAGGCAGATGAACGGAGAGAGAGAGGGCGGGGGAACGGAGAGATAGAGAGAGAGGGCGGGGGAAGAGAGAGAGAGAGAGAGAGAGAGGGGGCGGGGGAACGAGGAGAGAGAGAGAGAGAGGGGGGGAACGGATAGAGAGAGAGAGGGCGGGGGAACGGAGAGAGAGAGAGGGGGCGGTTGAACAGAGAGAGAGAGATGGGCGGGGGAACGGAGAGAGAGAGAGAGAGAGAGAGAGAGCGGGGGAACAGAGAGAGAGATAGAGAGAGGGAGGGCGGGGGAACGGAGAGAGAGGAGAGAGGGCGAGGAACGGGAGAGAGAGGGCGGGGGAACGGAGAGAGAGAGAGGGCGGGGAACGGAGAGAGAGAGAGAGGGCGGGGGAACGGAGAGAGAGAGAGAGGGCGGGGAACGAGAGAGAGAGAGAGAGAGGGCGGGGGAACAGAGAGAGAGAGAGAGGGCGGGGGAACGGAGAGAGAGAGAGAGGGCGGGGGAACGGAGAGAGAGAGGGGGCGGGGGAACGGAGAGAGAGAGGGGGCGGGGGAACGGAGAGAGAGAGGGGGCGGGGGAACGGAGAGAGAGAGGGGGCGGGGGAACGGAGAGAGAGAGGGGGCGGGGGAACGGAGAGAGAGAGGGGCGGGGGAACGGAGAGAGAGAGGGGGCGGGGGAACGGAGAGAGAGAGGGGGCGGGGAACGGAGAGAGAGAGGGGGCGGGGACGGAGAGAGAGAGGGGCGGGGGAACGGAGAGAGAGAGGGCGGGGGAACGGAGAGAGAGAGCGGGCGGGGGAACGGAGAGAGAGCGGGCGGTGGAACGGAGAGAGAGAGAGAGGGCGGGGGAACGGAGAGGAGAGAGAGAGAGGGTGGGGGAACGGAGAGAGAGAGAGAGAGAGGGAGGGCGGGGGAAGAGAGAGAGAGAGGGAGGCGGGGGAAGGGAGAGAGAGGGAGGGCGGGGGAAGGGAGAGAGAGAGAGAGAGAGAGAGAGAGGGAGGGCGGGGGAACGGAAGAGAGAGAGAGAGAGGGGGGGAACGGAGAGAGAGAGAGAGAGAGGGAGGGCGGGGAGAGAGACAGAGATGGGAGGGCGGGGGAAGGGAGAGAGAGGGAGGGCGGGGGAAGGGAGAGAGAGAGAGAGAGAGAGAGGAGGGCGGGGGAACGGAGAGAGAGAGAGAGAGAGAGAGTGGGCAGGAGAACGGAGAGAGAGAGAGAGGGGGCGGGGGAACAGAGAGAGAGAGAGAGGGCGGGGGAACAGAGAGAGAGAGAGAGAGAGAGAGAGAGAGTGGGCAGGAGAACGGAGAGAGAGAGGGGGCGGGGGAACAGAGAGAGAGAGAGAGGGCGGGGGAACGGAGAGAGAGAGAGGGCGGGGGGAACGGAGAGAGAGAGAGGGCGGGGGAACGGAGAGAGAGAGAGAGAGGGCGGGAACGGAGAAAGAGAGGGCGGGGGAACGGAGAGAGAGAGAGCGGGGGAACGGAGAGAGAGAGAGGCGCGGGAACGGAGAGAGAGAGAGGGCGGGGAACGGAGAGAGAGAGAGGGCGGGGAACGGAGAGAGAGGGCGGGGAAACGGAGAGAGAGAGAGAGAGAGAGAGGGCGGGGGAACGGAGAGAGAGAGAGAGGGCAGGGGAACGGAGAGGGAGAGTGGGCGGGAGAAGAGAGAGAGAGAGAGAGAGAGGGCAGATGAACGGAAACAGAGAGAGAGGGCGGGGGAACGGAGAGAAGAGAGAGAGGGCGGGGGAACAGAGAGAGAGAGAGGGGGCGGGGGAACGGAGAGAGAGAGAGAGAGAGAGAGGGGGGGAACGGATAGAGAGAGAGAGAGGGCGGGGGAACGGAGAGAGAGAGAGAGGGGGCGGAGGAACAGAGAGAGAGAGATGGGCGGGGGAACGGAGAGAGAGAGAGAGAGAGAGAGAGGAGAGAGCGGGGGAACGGAGAGAGAGGGTGGGGAAACGGAGAGAGAGAGAGAGAGAGAGGGCGGGGGAACGGAGAGAGAGAGAGAGAGGGCAGGGGAACGGAGAGAGAGAGTGGGCGGGGGGAAGAGAGAGAGAGAGAGAGAGAGGGCGGATGAACAGAGAGAGAGAGAGAGGGCGGGGAACGGAGAGAGAGAGAGAGAGAGGGTGGGGGGAACAGAGAGAGAGAGAGAGAGAGAGTGAGCGGGGGAACAGAGAGAGAGAGATGGGCGGGGGAACAGAGAGAGAGATAGAGAGAGTGAGGGCGGGGGAACGGAGAGAGAGAGAGAGAGGGGGCGGGGGAACGGAGAGAGAGAGAGGGCGGGGGAACGGAGAGAGAGAGAGGGCGGGGGAACGGAGAGAGAGAGGGCGGGGGGAACGGAGAGAGAGAGAGAGGGCGGGGGAACGGAGAGAGAGAGAGGGCGGGGGAACGGAGAGAGAGAGAGAGGGCGGGGAACGGAGAGAGAGAGAGAGGGCGGGGGAACGGAGAGAGAGAGGGCGGGGGAATGGAGAGAGAGAGAGGGACGGGGAACAGAGAGAGAGAGAGAGAGAGCGCGGTGGAACGGAGAGAGAGAGAGAGGGCGGGGGAACGGAGAGAGAGAGAGAGAGAGGGCGGGGGAACGGAGAGAGAGAGAGAGAGGGGGCAGGTGAACGGAGAGAGAGAGAGAGGGCGGGGTAACGGAGAGAGAGAGAGAGGGCAGGGGAACGGAGAGAGAGAGAGAGAGAGGGTGGTGGAAAGGAGAGAGAGAGAGACAGAGGCGGGGGAACGGAGAGAGAGAGGGGGCGGAGGAACGGAGAGAGAGAGAGAGGGCGGGGGAACGGAGAGAGAGAGAGAGAGAGAGAGAGGGCGGGGGAATGGAGAGAGAGGGCGGGGGACCGGAGAGAAAGGGCGGGGGAACGGAGAGAGAGAGAGCGGGAGGGGGAACGGAGAGAGAGAGGAAGGGCGGGGGAACGGAGAGAGAGAGAGTGGGAGGGGGAACGGAGAGAGAGAGAGTGGGAGGGGGAACGGAGAGAGAGAGGGAGGGGGAACGGAGAGAGAGAGGGCGGGGGAACGGAGAGAGAGAGGGAACGGAGAGAGATAGAGAGAGAACGGAGAGAGATGGCGGGGGAACGGAGAGAGAGGGCGGGGGAACGGAGAGGGAGGGCGGGGGAACGGAGAGGGATGGCGGGGGAACGGAGAGGGAGGGCGGGGGAACGGAGAGCGAGGGCGGGGGAACGGAGAGGGAGAGGGCGGGGGAACGGAGAGGGAGAGGGAGAGGGCGGGGGAACGGAGAGAGAGGGCGGGGGAACGGAGAGAGAGGGCGGGGGAACGGAGAGAGAGGGCGGGGGAACGGAGAGAGAGGGCGGGGGAACGGAGAGAGAGGGCGGGGGAACGGAGAGAGAGGGCGGGGGAACGGAGAGTGAAGGCGGGGGAACGGAGAGAGAGGGCGGGGGAACGGAGAGAGAGGGCGGGGGAACGGAGAGAGAGAGAGGGCGGGGGAACGGAGAGAGAGAGAGGGCGGGGGAACGGAGAGAGAGAGAGGGCGGGGGAACGGAGAGAGAGAGAGGGCGGGGGAACGGAGAGAGAGAGAGGGCGGGGGAACGGAGAGAGAGAGAGGGCGGGGGAACGGAGAGAGAGAGAGGGCGGGGGAACGGAGAGAGAGAGAGGGCGGGGGAACGGAGAGAGAGAGAGGGCGGGGGAACGGAGAGAGAGAGAGAGGGCGGGGGAACGGAGAGAGAGAGAGGGCGGGGGAACGGAGAGAGAGAGAGGGCGGGGGAACGGAGAGAGAGAGAGGGCGGGGGAACGGAGAGAGAGAGAGGGCGGGGGAACGGAGAGAGAGAGAGGGCGGGGGAACGGAGAGAGAGAGAGGGCGGGGGAACGGAGAGAGAGAGAGGGCGGGGGAACGGAGAGAGAGAGAGGGCGGGGGAACGGAGAGAGAGAGAGGGCGGGGGAACGGAGAGAGAGAGAGGGCGGGGGAACGGAGAGAGAGAGAGGGCGGGGGAACGGAGAGAGAGAGAGGGCGGGGGAACGGAGAGAGAGAGAGGGCGGGGGAACGGAGAGAGAGAGAGGGCGGGGGAACGGAGAGAGAGAGAGGGCGGGGGAACGGAGAGAGAGAGAGGGCGGGGGAACGGAGAGAGAGAGAGGGCGGGGGAACGGAGAGAGAGAGAGGGCGGGGGAACGGAGAGAGAGAGAGGGCGGGGGAACGGAGAGAGAGAGAGGGCGGGGGAACGGAGAGAGAGAGAGGGCGGGGGAACGGAGAGAGAGGGCGGGGGAACGGAGAGAGAGAGAGGGCGGGGGAACGGAGAGAGAGAGAGGGCGGGGGAACGGAGAGAGAGAGAGGGCGGGGGAACGGAGAGAGAGAGAGGGAGGGGGAACGGAGAGAGAGAGAGGGCGGGGGAACGGAGAGAGAGAGAGGGCGGGGGAACGGAGAGAGAGAGAGAGAGAGAGAGTGGGCAGGAGAACGGAGAGAGAGAGAGGGCGGGGGAAGGGAGAGAGAGAGAGAGAGAGAGGGCGGGGGAACAGAGAGAGAGAAAGGGCGGGGGAACGGAGAGAGAGAGAGGGCGGGGGAACGGAGAGAGAGAGAGGGCGGGGGAACGGAGAGAGAGAGAGGGCGGGGGAACGGAGAGAGAGAAAGGGCGGGGGAACGGAGAGAGAGAGAGGGCGGGGGAACGGAGAGAGAGAGAGGGCGGGGGAACGGAGAGAGAGAGAGGGCGGGGGAACGGAGAGAGAGAGAGGGCGGGGGAACGGAGAGAGAGAGAGGGCGGGGGAACGGAGAGAGAGAGAGGGCGGGGGAACGGAGAGAGAGAGAGGGCGGGGGAACGGAGAGAGAGAGAGAGGGCGGGGGAACGGAGAGAGAGAGAGAGGGCGGGGGAACGGAGAGAGAGAGAGGGCGGGGGAACGGAGAGAGAGAGAGAGGGCGGGGGAACGGAGAGAGAGAGAGAGCGGGGGAACGGAGAGAGAGAGAGAGAGCGGGGGAACGGAGAGAGAGAGAGAGAGAGAGAGTGGGCAGGAGAACGGAGAGAGAGAGAGGGCGGGGGAAGGGAGAGAGAGAGAGAGAGGGCGGGGGAACAGAGAGAGAGAGAGAGAGGGCGGGGGAACGGAGAAAGAGAGGGCGGGGGAACGGAGAGAGAGAGGGCGGGGGAACGGAGAGAGAGAGAGGGCGGGGGAACGGAGAGAGAGAGAGGGCGGGGGAACGGAGAGAGAGAGAGGGCGGGGGAACGGAGAGAGAGAGAGGGCGGGGGAACGGAGAGAGAGAGAGGTCGGGGGAACGGAGAGAGAGAGTGGGCGGGGGAACGGAGAGAGAGAGAGGGTGGGGGAACAGAGAGAGAGAGAGGGCGGGGGAACGGAGAGAGAGAGAGAGAGGGCGGGGGAACAGAGAGAGAGAGAGGGGGCGGGGGAACGGAGAGAGAGAGAGGGCGGGGGAACGGAGAGAGAGAGAGGGCGGGGGAACGGAGAGAGAGAAAGGGCGGGGGAACGGAGAGAGAGAGAGGGCGGGGGAACGGAGAGAGAGGGCGGGGGAACGGAGAGAGAGAGAGGGCGGGGGAACGGAGAGAGAGAGAGGGCGGGGGAACGGAGAGAGAGAGAGGGCGGGGGAACGGAGAGAGAGCGAGGGCGGGGGAACGGAGAGAGAGAGAGGGCGGGGGAACGGAGAGAGAGAGAGGGCGGGGGAACGGAGAGAGAGAGAGAGGGCGGGGGAACGGAGAGAGAGAGAGAGGGCGGGGGAACGGAGAGAGAGAGAGGGCGGGGGAACGGAGAGAGAGAGAGAGGGCGGGGGAACGGAGAGAGAGAGAGAGCGGGGGAACGGAGAGAGAGAGCGAGAGCGGGGGAACGGAGAGAGAGAGAGAGAGAGAGAGTGGGCAGGAGAACGGAGAGAGAGAGAGGGCGGGGGAAGGGAGAGAGAGAGAGAGAGGGCGGGGGAACAGAGAGAGAGAGAGAGAGGGCGGGGGAACGGAGAAAGAGAGGGCGGGGGAACGGAGAGAGAGAGGGCGGGGGAACGGAGAGAGAGAGAGGGCGGGGGAACGGAGAGAGAGAGAGGGCGGGGGAACGGAGAGAGAGAGAGGGCGGGGGAACGGAGAGAGAGAGAGGGCGGGGGAACGGAGAGAGAGAGAGGGCGGGGGAACGGAGAGAGAGAGAGGTCGGGGGAACGGAGAGAGAGAGAGGGCGGGGGAACGGAGAGAGAGAGAGGGTGGGGGAACAGAGAGAGAGAGAGGGCGGGGGAACGGAGAGAGAGAGAGAGAGGGCGGGGGAACAGAGAGAGAGAGAGGGGGCGGGGGAACGGAGAGAGAGAGAGAGGGCGGGGGAACGGAGAGAGAGAGAGAGAGAGGGCGGGGGAACGGAGAAAGAGAGGGCGGGGGAACGGAGAGAGAGAGAGCGGGGGAACGGAGAGAGAGAGAGGCCGCGGGAACGGAGAGAGAGCGAGGGCGGGGGAACGGAGAGAGAGAGAGAGAGAGAGTGGGCGGGGGAAAGGAGAGAGAGAGAGAGAGGGCGGGGGAACAGAGAGAGAGAGAGAGGGCGGGGGAACGGAGAAAGAGAGAGAGAGAGAGAGCGAGGGCGGGGGAACGGAGAGAGGGGGCGGTGGAACGGAGAGAGAGAGAGGGCGGGGGAACGGAGAGAGAGAGAGGGCGGGGGAATGGAGAGAGAGAGAGGGACGGGGAACGGAGAGAGGGAGAGGGAGAGAGACAGAGAGGGAGGGCGGGGGAACGGAGAGAGAGAGAGAGAGAGGGTGGGGGAACGGAGAGAGAGAGGGCGGGGGAACGGAGAGAGAGAAAGAGGGCGGGGGAACGGAGAGAGAGAGGGCGGGGGAACGGAGAGAGAGAGAGACAGGGCGTGGGAACGGAGAGAGAGGGCGGGGGAACGCAGAGAGAGAGAGAGGGCGGGGGAACGCAGAGAGAGAGAGAGAGAGGGCGGGGGAACGGAGAGAGGGCGGGGGAACGGAGAGAGAGAGAGAGGGCGGGGGAACGGAGAGAGAGAGAGAGGGCGGGGGAACGGAGAGAGAGAGAGAGGGCGGGGGAACAGAGAGAGAGAGAGAGAGGGCGGGGGAACGGAGAGAAAGAGAGGGCGGGGGAACGGAGAGAGAGAGGGCGGGGGAACAGAGAGAGAGAGGGCGGGGGAACGGAGAGAGAGAGAGAGGGCGGGGGAACGGAGAGAGAGAGCGAGGGCGGGGGAACGGAGAGAGAGGGTGGGGGAATGGAGAGAGAGGGTGGGGAAACGGAGAGGGTGGTGGAACGGAGAGAGAGGGTGGTGGAACGGAGAGAGAGCGGGTGGGGGAACGGAGAGAGAGCGGGTGGGGGAACGGAGAGAGAGAGGGTGGGGGAACGGAGAGAGAGAGGGTGGGGGAACGGAGAGAGAGAGGGTGTGGGAACGGAGAGAGGGTGGGGGAACAGAGAGAGGGGGGAACGGAGAGAGAGAGAGGGGGGGAACGGAGAGAGAGGGGGGAAACGGAGAGAGAGCGGGGCAACGGAGAGAGAGGGGGGAACGGAGAGAGGGTGGGAATGGAGAGGGGGTGAGAATGGAGAGGGAGGTGGAGAATGGAGAGAGAGAGGGGGAGAATGGAAATGGAGAGAGAGAGTGGGGGGAATGCAGAGGGGGGGAGGGAGAGGGGAGCTAGGTGGAGGGAGGGGGAGGAGAGATGATGACTCAAATGGGGTGAGAGGGAGGGATGATGACTCAGGATAGGGAGAGAGTGATAATGCGTGGCGATGACTTAAGGAGAGGGGATGATGAGTGGGGGGTGGCTGATGCAGGGACTGTGGGGAGAGGGTGCGGGGGATGAGGATGACTCTGGGGGGCGGGTTTCTGTCTGCAGCCGCGCCGAGCAGCGCGCCAAACAAACCCGGAAGCGGGCCGGCGGCTCGCTCCCCATTGGCCGGCCGGCCCACTGACGTCTCTGGGAATCTCGGAGCGCGCCACAGTGGCGGGAATTCGCGGCTTCCCCCGAGACCGGGGTCCGGGGTCCGGGGCAGGGAGAGGGGAGAGGGGAGAGAGGGGAGACAGGGAGAGGGGAGACAGGGAGAGGGGAGAGAGGAGAGACGGGGGGAGAGACAGGGAGAGAGGAGGGGGGAGAGAGGAGGGGGGAGAGAGAGAGAGGAGGGGAGAGACAGGGACAAGGGAGAGACAGGGAGAGACGAGAGGAGAGGAAGGGAGAGACGAGAGGAGAGGAGGGGAGAGAGAGAGAGAGACAGGGACAGGGAGAGGAGGGGAGAGGGAGAGGGGACAAGAGAGGGGTGGGAGAGAGAGAGTTGGGGGAGAAGGGAGAGGGAGACACAGCAGCCGGAGCGGAGCGCTCACTCAAACACTCAGTGCATACATTTTAGAAATAATATATATATATATAAAAGGTTACAGCCACTGCGCGAGAAAGGTGAGTCCGTTTCATTCATTTGGCTTTTAGTCATTGTAACACATTTTCTAAAACTATATTAACGTGAGCTCCTCATTAATTTGTTTCCAGATGTTGTTCTGCATTTCCAGCACTTTCTGTTTTTATATTTTACATTTTCTGCTTTTTATCATTTCAATTTCCAGCACTTTCTGATTTTTTTTATCATTTAAATTGGCAGCATTTTCAGTTTTTTTTTATATTTTTCAGATTTCCAGTCTTTGGTTTTATTTCTGTCGCTGTGTGTTAGTTCTGTAACTCCTGTCTGTAACTGTGACAGTTCACCTTGTCCTGTACATGCGGCGTGACAAACCATTTCTGAAACTGCTTGCAATCTTCACTCAGCAATCATTTTCTGTCACGAGAGTGTTTAGGTATTCGCTGCCCCATAAAGGCGTTTATTTCAAACGGTGGGCTGATCCATATCTTTCCGCCAATTTTGTTAAAAAAATTAGGGGTTAAAAATAGCTTCTGATATTTAGACTTTGCAACGATTGAAACAGTTCGCAGTGAGATGTGGTCGTGACTAAAGAGCCAGTTGATATTAAAGAAAGAGAGAACTTTTCCAAAGTTGGCTCCAGAGTTAGCGGAACAATTTGGGAGGTCAGGAACTTCCAGTTGGCTTTTGCACTCGGCAGATGCTGCGTGCAATCCAGGACAGGAATATCCCAGTACCTCCAATCTGTTTTGACAAACTATCCCAACACAATGTAATAAATTAAAGAGTTGTGAGAATGTAGTGTTCGCCTGTTGGCTGGGGTGTGCTTCAACCCGTTGCGAAGGTGGTTCTTTTTATTACAATGAGAAACTGGGCTTCTTCTGTTTGGAGCAGAGAAGGCCAAGAGGAGATTTGACCGAGGTGTTCAAAATCATGTTCCGAGAGACTGCCTATGGTGGTGATTAAAATCATGTAGGGTTGAAATAAAGAGAAGCTGTTTCTTGTGGCTGAAGGGTCAATAACCAAGGGGCACAGATTTAAGGTGATTGGCAAAAGAATCAGATCGACATGAAAAGTTTTTTATGCAACGGGAGTGGTTAGCATTTGGGATACACTGCCTGATAGGGTGGTGGAGGCAGAATCAAAAGTAGCCTTCAAGTATTTATCCAACTCCCTTTTTGAAGGGGGAAAAATTGCCGGGGTATGGGTAAAGAGCAGGGGGCGAGGGACTAACTGGATCGCTCTGCGAAAGAGCTGGCACAGACTCGATGGGCCGAATGGCCGCCTGCGCTGTACTATTCTATGAATGAACGTTTTATTGAATAAGTGTTCGTATATTTCTTTCATTTTGCAGATGGAGTGCCTGAAACTGAAAGATCTCTTGACTGCACGGTATGGAAAATGTGATTTCCCCCCAGAGACCCTGAATGATGAAAGCAAAAGTGCACAGAAGGTAAATGTAATGTGTAGCTTTCCTGCATCTGAGTTTCTTAAAATAAAATGTACATAAACATTGTCAGTGGGAATGGTGGCCTAGTGGTTATGTCACTGGACTAGTAATGCAGAGGTCTGGACTAATCCAGAGACATGAATTCAAATCCCACTAAAGCAGTGGGAGAATTTTAATTCAGTTAATAAATTTGGAATTAAAAAGCTAGTATCAGTAATGGTGAGCATAAAACTACCGTTTTGTCGTTAAAAACTCATCTGGTTCACTAATGCCCTTTAGGAAAGGAAATCTGCCGTCCTTACCCGGTCTGGGCCTATATGTGACTCCAGACCCACAGCAATGTGGTTGACTCTTAACTGCCCTCTGAAATGGCGGCTCACTACCTCATTCTCGAGGGCAATTAGGGATGGGCAGTAAATGCCGGCCTTGTTGGTGACGCCCGCATCCTATGAACGAATACGTTTTTTTTTAAACGGATCAGATACTAACTGTGCAGAACTGCGGCTTAATTGGCAACTTTTCCAGGATAAAATTTTCTGTTTCGGCATTAAGGATTCAGTCTTCGTTTTTGTTATCGGTGTGATCAGGCGTAAACCATTTAGGACCGAGATGAGGAGAAGCTTTTTCACCCAGAGAATTGTGAACCTGTGGAATTCTCTGCCACAGAAATTTGTTGAGTCCAGTTCGTTGGACATATTCAAAAGGGAGTCAGATGTGGCCCTTACGGCTAAAGGGATCGGGGGTAAGGAGAGAAGGCAGGAGTGGAGTTGAATGATCAGCCATGATCTTATTGAATGGCGGTGCAGGCCCAAAGGGCCGAATGGCCTTCTCCTGCACCTATTTTCTATGTTTCAGGGACAGGAGGAGGCCATTCAGCCCCTCGTGGCCATCCCATCATTCAGTTAGATCACGGCTGATGTGTACCTCAACCCCATTTACCCGCTTTTGCTCCATATCCCCCGATACTCTTGCCCAACAAAAATTCACCCATTCAGTTTTGAAAGTTCCAATTGGCTTCCTGCACCCACAGCCAGAACCAGGGGTCACGGTCTCAGGGTCAGGGGTCGGCCATGTAGGACTGAGATGAGGAGAAAGTTCTTCACTCAGAGGGTGCTGAATCTTTGGCATTCGCTACCCCAGAGAGCTGTGGATGCTCAGTCATTGAGTATATTCAAGATGGAGATTGATAGATTTTTGGACTCTAGGGGAATCAAGGGATATGGGGAAAGTGGACTTGAGGTAGAAGATCAGCCATGATCTTATTGAACGACAGAGCAGGCTCAAGGGGCTGTGTGGCCTACTCCTCCTATTCCTTATGTTCTTATCGGGGGGAGGAAGGCGAGAGTTCACGATTTCTACTACACTTTGTGTGAAAAAAGTGCTTCCTGATTTTTCACCAGCATTCGCTGTTGCGAAGACCTTGCACAACCCCCGAGGCAGTTATTATCGAACGCTGGTACTTGGTAAACCACTGCCTAAAATAATCCCCGGGGAACCCTTCCACCAGTCGCACAGACAGAGTGTTATGCAGCTATCAGCCATGATCATATTGAATGGCGGTGCAGACTCGAAGGGCCGAATGGCCTGCTACTGTTCCATTGGGAACAACGCTTTGAACCACCGCAATTCTGAAATATTACAAAAAGATTTGTAAATGATGTGCACACTGGTTAACTGGTGCCAGTTATGAAAGGTCCCGTTTTCTGTCGGATTGGGACTAAATTATGAAGCGTTTGACTGTGCGGATTATTTGTCCCTACATTGTGGTGGTGGGGGGCAGGGGGGGATTCAAAATGGTGCCTCGGACGCGTGCATGATTTTCAATGGGCCACTGGACAGCGATTGACCGTAATTGCAACAAGACCACTTTGAAGTACCAAAAATATTGTTTCGTATGAAACTGCATTGATTTAGTGCCTTTTAACGTCGTTAAAAACGTTCCCAAGCCCAATGTTCCCTTTAATTTTGTTCTTGGGTGCGGTGCGCCGTCCCTTTAAGGGGCTGTGCTGCCCATTCAAAATGCTGCGCATGCGCGTTTTATTCCCATTGAAAAGCTGGTGATCCGGCTGTGCAGGAGGTCCTGAGAGCTGTGGCCGCTCTGCTTGAAGGGAGCATTGTCCAAAGTGTTTCACGGGAACATTGTCATGTCAAAATTTCACACTGAACTGCACAAGGAGAGAACAGGGACAGGTGTCTAAAAGGTTGGTCAAAGAGGTGGGTTTTAAGGAGGAAAGAGAGGCGGAGAGGTGTACGGAGGGCGTTCCAGAGCTTCGGGTCCAGGCGGCTGAAGGCAACAGTGGGCGAAGTTATCCTTCGCTGCTGCTTTTGTACGGTAGTAGCAAATCAAATGTCAATATCGAAGTCAGAATGGCAGGATTGTTGTATGAGGAGAGATTGGGTCGACTCTGCCTGTATTCATTAGAGTTTAGAAGAATGAGAGGGGATCTCATTGAAACGTATAAAATTCTGACGGGGTTGGACAGACTGGATGCGGGGAGGATGTTTCCCCGGGGCTGGGAAGTCTAGAACAAGGGGTCACAGTCTCAGGATACGGGGGAGGAAATTTAGGACAGAGATGAGGGGAAATGTTTTCACTCAGAGGTTGGTGAACCTGTGGAATTCTCTACCACAGAAGGCTGTGGAGGCCAAGTTACTGAATATATTTAAGAGGGAGATAGATCGATTTCTAGAAACAAAAGGCATCAAGGGGAATAAGGAAAAAGCGGGAATATGGTGTTGAGATAGAGGATCAGCCATGATCATATTGAATGGCAGTGCAGGCTCGAAGGGCCGAATGGCCGACTGCTCCTATTTTCTATGTAAGTCAGATATCCAGGCCAAAGCTCCCGGTGTAACAGCATGGATATCTTTAGGCTGTCTGCGAATTCCCTCCTGAGGGCAGTGCTTGATGATGTGCTCCAGGGTCTGATTAGGAGCTCCACAGTCGCATGACGGGGATGCCTTAACCTTCCACCTATGGAGAAGGCGGCAGCGTCGACTGTGACCGGTTCTGAGGCAGTTGATGTTTGTCCACTGTTTGAGAGGAAGGTTTGATCCTTCAGGTTGTACTGTGGGGTCTTTGATAAGGAATCCATTCCGTGTATCGCAGTTCTTCCAAGCATCCTTCACTAATGATGTAATAGGGCAGAGTTGGTTCTCCTCTATCCTCCTCTGAGGGTTGTAAATCTGTGGAATTCCCTGCCTCAGAGAGCTGTGGAAGCCGGGACATTGAATAAATTTAAGACAGAGATAGACCGCTTCTTAATCGATAAGGGATTTAAGGGGTTATGGGGAGCGGGCGGGGAAGTGGACCCGAGTGCACGATCGGATCCGCCACGATCGTATTAAATGGCGGAGCAGGCTCGAGGGGACCTATGGCCTACTCCTGCTCCTATTTCTTATGTTCTTATCCGCGAGCCCCTGTTTTTTTTTAATCACGGGTGTGGCTTTTCCCTTTTGGTCTCCGGTTTAGGAAAACCTGTTTATGGAACCGAAGAGGGCATCGCCCCAAACCCCGGTGAAAACTGAATTGTCGGCGGGCAGTGTGTCCAGGCGCAAGTGCTGCACTCCGGATCGCATTCAGATAACCCCCAATAAACAGGCGGACAAGTCGTCCCCCGAGCCCTGGTCCCCCACGGCCAACCTCAAGATGCTCATCAGCGCCGCGAGCCCCGACATCCGGGATCGGGAGAAGAAAAAGGAACTGTTCCGACAGATTGAGAACGAGAGGGTCAGAACCATCAGCAACGTTATCCAGGTAATTTCATCTAAGTTTCCGTAAAAGTTTATTTGGAATTTTGTAGGTTCTAGTGCCCTTGCCAAAAGGGGGCACTTGATTTAATGTTCTGCTTTAAAATAGTTGTAGAGCTGTTGAGTTGGGAGTGGCTTAGCCAGTCACGTAATGTTCACAAGACTCAATAAAACCCCAGCCAGTTGGGTTCGGGGGAACCACGATGGGGCAGGTGGTTGTGAGCCTGGTGGATGAACCGGTAATGTGTCGTGTGACTGTTAAACCTTTGCTAATAAACCAACCAGTTCTTAATTTTAAAAAAACACAGGGCTAGAACCTCTACTTTTTTGAATGCTTACCGCCCATTTTACTGCTGAATGATGTATCACGCCCATTTAGTGCCCATTTTGGCACAAAATGCACTGACCGGCATTTTTAGAAAACTTACCGAGCATTATTTTTCCCGGCGTTAAGCACATGGAGAATGTATTACCGCCTGCCCACTTTTTTTGGGCCGAATCATCAGAATGGGCGAAATCAACGCCCATAATATCGCCCAGCGTTACTTTCCGCATGGAATTAACGCCGAAATTCAATAATACCGCCCGCCCACATTTTTTTTGTCGTAAAGAGCGCATTTGATGAAACTAATGCCCAGGAGATCACCCACCATCACTTTCCCAACCTCGCGCACACATCGCTCGCCCAAAAAAACCGCACACAAAAAGTGGAACTGTTCTGAACGGACGCCAGCAGTGTGACTGGCATTTTTAAAATCCCACTCTTAATGTGAGGAGCTGAAATCTGAACGATTTGCCTGAAAGAGCGTTGATGTGAGTGACAACGCTGACACACTGCTGTGTGTGTGCAGCTCAGACATCAGTGGTGCCCATCATCTTGGTGCCAGTTAAAATTTACTATTGTGTTCCTAACACAGATGAGGCTGCACACAGGGAGGTTAAAGTAACAGTGACCTCAGTCTTTAATAAAACCAGAGTGAGGAACAGGCCTTATATACAGTGCTCCTAATGGATGCTGGGATCCCTTGGGACTTCAGGGGATGAGCTCCCTGGTGGCGGAACATGGGAGTGCATGCTTTACAGATTCACAACATCACTTCCCCCCCCCCCCCCCCCCCCCCAAAGTCAAAGTGAAAACTATTTACAAGGTGAGGCGGTCGGGAGCCTTTCTTTCCCTGGTGGACCGCCTCGGTACAAATGTCTGTTCTGGTGTGTTGGCTGTGCCCTCGCTGGGCTGGCGTGTTGTTGGCCCTGCAGGGCTGCTGGGTGAGCCTGGCCTTGCTGGGCTGTTGGGCGTGATGGGTTCGATTTCCTGGTCCGGGGTGGTGTCGTTGATCCTTTGGGTGTGTGTTGTGGGCTCGAAAAAGGTGGTGTCTGCTGTGGGTTGTTCAGGGCAGTCTGTGAACCGCAGCCTCGTTTGGTCCAGGTGCTTTCTGCAAATTTGTCCATTGTCTAGTTTGACTACAAACACCCTACTACTTTCTTTAGCTATCACCGTGCCCAGGATCCACTTGGGACCATGTCCATTGTTTAACACATACACAGGGTCATTCAGATCAATTTCCCGTGACACAGTGGCGCGACCATCGTTTACATTTTGTTGCTGCCGCCTGCTCTCTACCTGATCATACAGGTTGGGGTGAACCAGCGAGAGTCTGATTTTAAGTGTCCTTTTCATGAGTAGCTCAGCCGGGGGCACCCCTGTGAGCAAGTGGGGTCTCGTGCGGTAGCTGAGCAGTACTCGGGACAGGCAGGTTTGGAGTGAGCCTTCTGTGACTCGTTTAAGGCTCTGTTTGATGGTTTGTACTGCCCGCTCTGCCTGCCCATTGGAGGCTGGTTTAAACGGGGCCGAGGTGACATGTTTGATCCCATTGCGGGTCATGAATTCTTTAAATTCGGCACTGGTGAAATATGGCCTGTTGTCAGGCAGGCCATGGGTGGCAAACATGGTCCTCAGGCTTTCAATGGTGGTGGTGGCAGTGCTTCACGTAATTATTTCACAGTCAATCCATTTTGAAAAAGCATCCACCACCACCAGGAAAATTTTACCGAGAAACAGGCCCGCATAGTCGACATGGATCCTTGACCATGGTCTGGAGAGCCAGGACCACAAACTTAGTGGTGCCTCTCTGGGCGCGTTGCTCAACTGAGCACACACGCTGCATTGCCGTACACAGGACTCTAAGTCAGAGTCGATACCGGGCCACCACACGTGGGATCTGGCTATCGTTTTCATCATTACTATACCCGGGTGTGTGCTGTGGAGATCCGAGATGAACGTCTCCCTGCCCTTTTTCGGTAGCACTACGCGGTTACCCCACAACAGGCAGTCTGCCTGAACGGACAGCTCGTCCTTTCGCCGCTGGTACAGCTTGATTAGCTCTTGCATTTCAACGGGGATGCTGGCCCAGCTCCCATGCAGTACAGTTTTTTACTAGGGACAGCAGAGGATCTTGGCTGGTCCAAGTCCTAATCTGGCGGGCCGAGACAGGTGATTTATCATTTTCAAACACTTCCATGACCATCAACAGGTCTGCGGGCTGCGCCACCATCAACAAGTTTGCAGGCTGCGCCATTTCCACCCCCGTGGTGGGCAATGGTAGCCGACTGAGAGCATCCGCACAGTTCTCGGTGCCTGGCCTGTGGCGGATGATATAGTTAGACGCTGATGGTGCGAGTTCCCACCTTTGTATGTGGGCTGAGGCATTAGTATTTATCCCCTTATTTTCAGTGAACAGGGATATGAGGGGCTTGTGATCGGTTTCCAGCTCAAATTTGAGGCCAAACAGGTACTGATGCATTTTCTTTACCCCGAACACACACGCTAATGCCTCTTTCTCAATCATGCTGTAGGCCCTCTCGGCCTTAGACAAGCTCCTGGAGGCATAGGCGACAGGTTGCAACTTCCCCGCAACGTTAGCTTGTAATACACACCCGACTCAGTACGACACATCAAACGCTAGCACAAGTCTTTTACACGGGTTATACAATACAAGCAGCTTGTTGGAGCATAAAATGTTTCTGGCTTTCTCAAAAGCAATTACTTGTTTTTTTCCCCCCATACCCAGTTCTCACCTTTAAGCAATAACACATGTAGGGGCTCTAAGAGGGTGCTTAACCCTGGTAGGAAGTTACCAAAATAGTTGAGGAGTCCCAGGAACGACCGCAGCTCCGTGACGTTCTGTGGCCTGGGCGCGTTCCTGATAGCCTCTGTCTTGGCGTCTGTGGGCTGAATGCCGTCCGCCGCGATCTTTCTCCCCAAAAACTCCACTTCTGTTGCCATGAAGACGCATTTCAACCTCTTCAGCTGCAGCCCTACGCGATCCAGTCGCTGGAGGACCTCCTCCAGGTTTTGTAGGTGCTCGCGGTGTCCCGACTCGTGACCAATATGTCGTCCGGAAAAACCACCATACGTGGTACCGACTTGAGTAGGCTCTCCATGTTTCTCTAAGATCGCTGCAGCCGACCGAATTCCAAACGGGCATCTGTTGTAGATGAACAGTCCCTTGTGCGTGTTGATGCAGGTGAGGCCCTTCGAAGACTCCTCCAGCTCCTGCGTCATGTAGGCCAAAGTCAGGTCGAGCTTGAACGTCTTGCCTCCTGCCAGCGTCGCAAATAAGTCATCTGCCTTAGGTAGCGGGTATTGGTCCTGTAGCAAGAAACAATTAATAGTTACTTTATAATCGCCGCAAATCCTGACCGTGCCATCACTTTTGAGTACTGGAACAATCGGGCTGGCCCACTCGCTGAATTCCACTGGGGAGATGATGCCCTCGCGTTGCAGCCTGTCCAGCTCGATTTCCACTCTCTCCCTCATCATGTGAGGTACCGCTCGCGCCTTGTGGTGAATGGGTCGTGCCTCTGGAACCAAGTGGATCTGCTCCTTCGCCCCGGAAAAGTTTCCAATGCCTGGCTCAAAAAGGGAAGGAAATTTGTTCAGAACCTGGGTACATGAGGCCTTATCGACATGTGATAGCGCTCTGATGTCGTCCCAGATTCCAGTGGATTTTGCTCAGCCAGCTCCTTCCAAGCAGTGTGGGACCATCGCACGGAACAATCCAGAGTGGCAGTTCGTGCACCGTGCCCTTGTAGGTGACCTTGACCATGGCACTGCCCAGGACAGTGATAAGCTCTTTGGTGTACGTTCTCAGTTTCGTGTGGATGGGGCTCGGGGCTGGTCTGACTGCCTTGTTGCACCACAGTCTCTCAAACATCTTTTTACTCATGATGGATTGGCTAGCGCCAGTGTCCAATTCCATGGCTACGGGTAAGCCATTCAATTTTACATTTGGCATTATAGGTGGACATTTCGTCGAAAATGTGTGCACCCCGTGTACTTCAGCATCTGCCTCCTCTCTCTGAGGCTCAAAATTGCTTTGATCCAGCATGGACTGATCTTCCTCTGCCACGTGGTGGTTAGCAGGTTTTGCAGAGCTTGCAGCTCGTTGGAGGTGCCCCATTGTTCCACAGCTCTTGCAAACATACCCTTTGAAGCGGCATGAATAGGCTGAATGGAAGCCTCCACAACGCCAGCAAGATGTGAATTGCCTTGCATTCATCCTTTGTTGGAGACTCTGAGTCATCTGGGTCACCTGAGGCCCGCTGGCAGTTGCAGACTCGTGGTTTCTGCCCTGTACATTTCTGCTCGCAAACACAGTTCCAGTTAATTTATGAACATTACTAGCCCTTGTGTGCTGAGAGATTTGTTTGGTGTTATCACTGGTGGACATAAACGCCTGTGCTATCGCAATGGCCTTACTGAGGGTCGGTGTCTCTACAGTCAAAAGTTTTCATAGGATGGTCGCGTGGCCAATGCCCAGTACAAGAAAGTCTCTGAGCATCTGCTCCAGGTAGCCATCAAACTCACATTGTCCTGCAAGTCGCCTTAGCTCGGTGACGGAGCTCGCCACTTCCTGACCTTCAGATCGCTGGCACGTGTAGAATCGATATCCTGCCATCAGCATGCTCTTCCCTCCCTGATGCTCCCAAACCAGTGTACACAGCTCCTCATATGACTTATCTGTGGGTTTCACCGGAGCCAGAAGATTCTTCATGAGGCTGTAGGTCGGTGCCCCGCAGACTGTGAGGAGGACCGCTCTCCTTTTTGCAGCGCTTCCTTCTCCGTCCAGCTCGTTGGCTACAAAGGAGCCGTTCGACATAGGCTTCCCAGTCCTCACCCTCCGAGAACTTCTCCAGGATGCCCACAGTTTGCTGCATCTTTGCATTGGATTCGTAAACTCGTCGCCAGTTATTGTGTTCCTAACACAGATGAGACTGCACACAGGGAGGTTAAAGTAATAGTGACCTCAGTCTTTATTAAGACACTCCAGAGTGAGGAACAGGCCTTTAGGGGGCCGGCTTATACACAGTGCTCCCAAGGGATGCTGGGATCCCTTGGGACTTCAGCGGATGCGCTCCCTGGTGGCGGAACATGGGAGTGCATGCTTTACTGATACACAACATTTACGTTGATTGATATTAAGTTGTATTTCACCCTTTCATGTTGAGGAATCACCAGTGTGTAACGGTCCAGCTATCTGAGACCAGGCGCAACAAGGTTATGTTCAAGAACACATATTTTCTACCAACATTGGCTTGAAATCATAAATATCACAGCCAATGACACCCAACCCCTGCCCACTCCCCACTTTTTTCACCATTAACACCAATCACATGTTGAGGCTGAGTTGAAAAACACAAATGAGGTCATTCGAAGCGAAGTGGGTGCTACAGTGACAAGGTGAGTCCAGCGCTACACACAGCATCTGCACGACACAAGCACCACTGCTCTCAAAATCATCGCAGACATCACACTTCATGACCATCAACACATTTGCAGTCCAATGATTTTCATTGGGCCATCATTATTTCTGTGACCATTTTAGAAAGCATCTATCATTTATGATTGTTCGTATATGAGTGGGTGTGGCATCTATTGACTTTACGTTAGCAATGGTGTAAGCTTTACTCACGTGGCACCACTTCAGGGTCTGCAGATGTGTCCGTGGCTGTCCGGGGGTGTGAGCACTCGCTCCTCTATGTCAGTGATGTCGCTGGGGACTGGCGGCCCCCCCACCCGTTCGCCTCTGCACGGACCTCATCATCGATAGCTTCTTCTGTAAAAGGTGACAGGACGACATGGCATGAGATCATTGCGTGATATCATTGCTAGGTACTGTCACAGAGACTGATACAACACATAACCCACAGATGTAATCATCATTGTTATGAAAATTATCCTTCGTTACCTAAAGACGTACACCGTGACCGCAGGCTTTGAGTAACATTCCCGGAAAAAGTGCAAGACCTCACATCTGAGTCATTCATGACTGTCACAAATCAAATTATATAAATACATGAGTACATGTAAATCAATGTACTACTTACTCTTGCAGATCGCACAAGGTTGTTCCATCGTTTGCGGCATTGGTTGCCCTCGCGCATCTCGTTGGTCGCCGACGAGACCACCTCTGCGATCTCTGTCCATATCCTCTGGTAGGCCTTTGGGGTGGGCTTCCCACGCCCTCCCTGTGTCAAATCACCCCAGTGTAACTCTGCCTCCTGCAGGAGGGAGGCATTTGCCTCGTCCGAGAACCTCCTGGCTCTTTTGCGGCCTCCAATGTGCTCCTCTCCCACCTCACTGCTCTCTCCAGCATCAGTCTTCACAGCGCGCTGTGATGCCTCCTCCTCCTCCTCTCTCCATTTTTGGCCAAATTTGGACAAATATGTGGCTGGTAACAGCTACTTTTTGTTTGCCTACTTGCTGTGATGCTGTAAAGTCTCCCTCTTTCTCCCAAAGCAGCCACACCACACCCAGACGTGCCTTCAGTCCCCTCCCCCCTCCCCCTCTCTCTCTCTCTCTCTCTCTCTCCTGCGCATGTCACGGTGACCTTTGACCCTCAGAATCGCGGGAATCGAGCGTTGCCATGCCGTTGCTGCGGACAGCCACACTTTACGGCAGAAGGTCAAAAAGTTTTACCGCTACTGCCCATTTTATATCGCTCACGGTTAATGCCCATTTTCAAAAGTGGAGACTAGGTGCTTTGAGAATGGGCGAGAAGCCGGCGATCTGAAAACCCTTTTTTGGGCGATAACCGCAAAAGTGGAGGTTTTTATTGGTCCCGCTTATTGCCCCACCGCTTCTAAGTTGCGTTCTCTCGCCCCCCCCCCACAACCCCACATAATTCTCCCTGGCTACACCAGTGGCAACAAGGCCCATAGTATTACATCATCACAGGCCGGCCCTCGAATCGAGGATGACTTGCGTCCACGTCAAAAAGTTCACCGGTGTTTCAATGAAGGACCCAATATTCCAGGTCCCGAACTACATCCCAAGGGTGGAAGATGCCTGTGCGTGGATTTGTTTAACGTGGGGTGGCCGTTGCACACCAGCCACCACACGGGCTTGACAGAGCGAGGTCTTGGTCCAGTGGCAAGGGTTAACCAGGACGACTGGAGACCAGCTCTGCTGCACAGACCCAGTGCTCTCACACATATCGCACAGTGTGGGCTGGGTCCGTGCTGCCCCAGGGCCCTCGCCTCTTCTGGGCCCCAAACACGCGCCTCTCCTGGGCCCCGATCACGTCCCTCTATAGTCTCTCGCCGCTCCTTCGCCCCGACCTCGCCGCTCCTGCTGTACCTGCCCACGCTCCAATCACCGACCTGGACCTTGATGACGTCACTCTTCGCTGCCGTTGCTCTCCTGCACCAGCTCGCGCTGCTCCCTGGAGTGGTACCCCGCCATGCTGCTCCTTCCGATGGTGCTCGCAGGCCGGGGGCCTCACAGACTGCTCGCCTAGGCCACCATGCTGTGCGGCCTCTGGCCTGCGAGCACCGTCGGAGCAGGCCGGGGAGCAGAAGGAGCAACGTGGCAGCCCAGCCCAGCAGTCACAGGATTACACCGGATATACGGCCCAGAAACAGGCCATTCGGCCCAACCAGTCCATGCTGGCGTTTATGCTCCACTCGAGCCTCCTCCCGTCTTTCCTCATCTAAATCTATCAGCATAACCCTCTATTCCCTTCTCCCTCATGTGTTTATCCAGCCTCCCATTAAATACATCGATACTATTCGCCTCAACCACACCCTGTGGCAGCGAGTTCCACATTCTCACCACTCTCTGGGTAAAGGAGTTTCTCCTGAATTCCCCATTGGATTTCTTGGTGACTATCTTATATTGATGGTCTCTAGTTATGCTCTTCCCCACAAGTGGAAACATTCTCTGTATCCACTCTCTCAAAACCTTTCATCATTTTAAAGACCTCTATTAGGTCACCCCTCAGCCTTTTTTCAAGAGGATATGTACACCCTCGCATTTCTGGAATCCTTGCAGCTCATGACGGGCCGTGTTAGCTTTGATCCACACTGTGAGCCCGGCCTGCAGACACCTCCAATTTATACTTCTTGTCCTCGTCTTCAAATCCTTCCATGACCTCGCCCCCTCCCCATTTCTGGAACCTCCTCCAGCCTAACAACCCTCCCGAAAACTCTACCTTCCTCCAACTCTGCCCTCGTCTCCATCCATCCATCCATCCATCCTCCCTCGTTCCCCCCCCTCCTCTCCTCCCCCCCCCCCCCCCAACCCTCCTCTGTCCTACCCCCCCCCCAACCCTCCTCTCTCCTCCCCCCCCAACCCTCCTCTCTCCTCACCCCCCCCCAACCCTCCTCTCTCCTCACCCCCCCCCAACCCTCCTCTCTCCTCACCCCCCCCCAACCCTCCTCTCTCCTCACCCCCCCCAACCCTCCTCTCTCCTCCCCCCCCCAACCCTCCTCTCTCCTCCCCCCAACCCTCCTCTCTCCTCTTCCCCCCCCACCCCCCCAACCCTCCTCTCTTCCCCCCCCCCCCCCAACCCTCCTCTCTCTCCTCCCCCCCCCCCCCACCCTCCTCTCTCTCCTCCCCCCCCCCCAACCCTCCTCTCTCTCCTCCCCCCCCCCCAACCCTCCTCTCTCTCCTCCCCCCCCCCCCAACCGTCCTCTCCCCCCCCCCCCCCCCCCAACTGTCCTCTCCTCCCCCCCCCCCCCCAACCGTCCTCTCCTCCCCCCCCCCCCCCCCCAACCGTCCTCTCCTCCCCCCCCCCCCCCCAACCGTCCTCTCCTCCCCCCCCCCCCTCCAACCGTCCTCTCCTCCCCCCCCCCCCAACCGTCCTCTCCTCCCCCCCCCCAACCCTCCTCTCCTCTCCTCCCCCCCCCCCCAACCCTCCTCTCCTCCCCCCCCCCAACCCTCCTCTCCTCTCCCCCCCCCCCCAACCCTCCTCTCCTCCCCCCCCCCCAACCCTCCTCTCCTCCCCCCCCCAACCCTCCTCTCCTCCCCCCCAACCCCCCTCTCCTCCCCCAACCCTCCTCTCCTCCCCCAACCCTCCTCTCCTCCTCGCCCCCCCCCCCCACAACCCTCCTCTCCTCCTCCCCCCCCCCACAACCCTCCTCTCCTCCTCCCCCCCCCCCACAACCCTCCTCTCCTCCTCCCCCCCCCCCACAACCCTCCTCTCTTCCCCCCCCCCCCCCCAACCCTCCTCTTTCACCCCCCAACCCTCCTCTTCTCCCTCCCCCCAACCCTCCCCTCTTCCCCCCCACCCTCCTCTCCTTCCCCCCACCCTCCTCTCTTCCCCCTGATCACTCTGCAAAGGATGGTAAGTTAAAGGTTCTTTATGTATTTTTTTCAAACTGTAAAACTATCTTGGGAATGTTTTTTAACTTTTTTTTTGTGAAATTTTTTTAAAGTCCCCTCACCCCCTCCCTAGGCCCAACCGCAGCCTCGGGCTAAATTAAAAACCTTTTTAAGAACCGTCCGTTTTACTTGGTCTCCCCTTAACCGCCAAGAATACTGATGCAAGATCCATTTTCTCGCAGGGCGATTATTTTTAACTTAATAATGGAAATTTTCCCCAGCGTTACTGACAAAATGTTTGTGGTTTTTTTTCTGGGCGGGCGTTGAGGGGCTCCCGGGAAGGTCGAGCCCGGAGACGAGAGCCCCCAGCCTGTCCAATCTTTTGCGGGTGAATTTCCGGCGGAGGAGAAACGTTTGCTGGCTGGACGAGTGACGGTGCAGCCGCGGGAGTTCCCCACAACGAGCGATGGTAAGACGGGGCCGCCTCTTGTGAAGTACAAACCCGTTCTTTGTGTCCCCTGCAGCTCGCTGCGATCGACGACGGCGCTACGGATGAACTTGAACCTCAGCGCCCGAGCAGGAAGCAGAAGAGTCTGGGGCTTCTGTGCCAGAAATTCCTGGCGCGCTATCCCAATGATCCCATTTCAACCGAGAAAACGGAAATTTCCCTGGATGAAGTGGCAACCGAACTTGGTAAGCTTGTGGTCGGAGGGAGAAACATGGAAACATAGAAAATAGGTGCAGGAGTAGGCCATTCGGCCCTTCAAGCCTGCACCACCATTCAATATGATCATGCAACTTCAGTACCCATTCCTGATTTCTCTCCATTTCCTTTGATCCTATTAGCCGTAAGGCCCACATCTAACTCTCTTTTGAATATATCTAATAAACTGGCCTCAACAACCTTTTGTGGTAGAGAATTCCACAGGTTCACCACTCTCTGGGTGAAGAAGTTTCTCCTCATCTCGGTCTTAAATGGCTTACCCCTTATCCTTAGACTGTGACCCCTGGTTCTGGACTTCCCCAACATTCGGGAACATTCTTCCTGCATCTAACCTGTCCAGTCCCGTCAGAATGTTATATGTTTCTATGAGATCCCCTCTCATTCTTCTAAATTCCAGTGTATATAAGCCTAGTCGATCCAGTCTTTCTTCGTATGTCAGTCCTGTCTTCGGGAATCAGTCTGGTGAACCTTCAAGGAAGAGAATATGATGAGCCAGATTTTGCTGTAGGAGAGCTTATAACGGTGTCTGCTGGCATTAGAGTCTCGGGGCTTTAATGAGAGGTGATCTCATTGAAAAATACAAGATTCTTGGAGGGATTACATAAGAAATAGGAGCAGGAGTCGGCCATCTGGCTCCTCGAGCCTGCTCCGCCATTTAATGAGATCTTCCACCTCAACTCCACTTTCCTGCACTGTCCCCATATCCCTTGATTCCCTTAATATCCAGAAATCTGTCGATCTCTGTCGTGAATATACTCAACGACTGAGCCTCCACAGCCCTCTGGGGGAGAGAATTACAAAGATTCACCAGCCTCTGAGAGAAGAAACTTCTCCTCATCTCAGTCCTAAATGGCCGAACCCTTATCCTGAGACTGTGACCCCTGGTTCTAGACTCCCCAGCCCGGGGGAAACATCCTCCCTGCATCTACCCTGTCAAGCCCTGGGATCACACACCACCCCCCCCCCCCCTCCTCTCTTCCCCTCTCCCCCTCTCCCCACCCTCCTCTCTCTCTCTCTCCTCCCCCCCCCCCCCCACCTTCCTCTCTTTCTCCCCCCCCCCACCTTCCTCTCTTTCTCCCCCCCCCCCCACCTTCCTCTCTTTCTCCCCCCCCCCCCACCTTCCTCTCTTTCTCCCCCCCCCCCCACCTTCCTCTCTTTCTCCCCCCCCCCCCACCTTCCTCTCTTTCTCCCCCCCCCCCACCTTCCTCTCTTTCTCCCCCCCCCCCCACCTTCCTCTCTTTCTCCCCCCCCCCACCTTCCTCTCTTTCTCCCCCCCCCCACCTTCCTCTCTTTCTTCCCCCCCCCCACCTTCCTCTCTCCCCCCCCCCCCACCTTCCTCTCTTCCCCCCCCCCCCACCTTCCTCTCTTTCCCCCCCCCCCCACCTTCCTCTCTTTCCCCCCCCCCCCCACCTTCCTCTCTTTCCCCCCCCCCCCCCACCTTCCTCTCTTTCCCCCCCCCCCCCACGGTGCGCAAGGGCGGAGAGCGCGATGCTGTTTCCACGGTGGAGCTCGGCGAGCACCGGTTGGATATTGGCGTTGAACCGCGCACCTGCCGATGTCCCCCGCTGATTTTGGGGGCGGTGGGTGGGGGGGTGAGGGGCAGGGCGAGCGCGCGCGGCCCATTCAAATTTCCGTGCACGCGCACTCTTTGCCCATTTTAAAAGCCGCTGGGCGTCCCGCGTGTGTGGGGCCTGGAGATCGCCGCGCGGCAGCCCTGCTTAGCGGGGAAAGTCAGTCTCCGCCCCTTGCCTGGAGGTGCTGCGTATAAACAGCCGGCGGTGGCCTCGCTGTTGCCGCCACGACGGATTCCGGGGCGGTCGATGGGTGCGGGGACATTGTCTAACGGAGCGGACCCCTCCCCCCCTGCCCCCGGGGTGGGGGGGATGTTTTTTTTTTGGTTCCGGCAGGGGTGGAGCGCAGACGTATTTACGACATCGTGAATGTGCTGGAGTCCCTGCAGCTGGTCAGCCGCCTGGCCAAGAACCAGTACTCCTGGCACGGGCTGCGGGGCCTCGAGGAGACCCTGGCCGCCCTGAAGCGGAGGGGAGAGCAGCAGCGCTACGCCAAGCAGCTGGCCTGGGTCCGCCACAAGGAGCTGGAGCTGGGCGGCGACGGAGCGGACAGGAGACACACCACCCGGGAAGCGTGGTCCGGCTGGCAGGAGGCGAAGTCCGCGGAGGCCGAGAGTAAATCGGGTAAGGCATGTTGGTACGGTCGGGTCAGCCTGATAAAGTAGCAGGCCTGTGTCGCATAAGAAATGGGAGCAGGAGTAGGCCACGTGGCCCCTTGAGCCTGCTCCGCCATTCATTCTGATCCTGGCCTCGACTCCAGTTCCCTGATCTCCATAACCCTTGACTCCCTTATTGTTCAAGAATCTCTGTCTATTTCCACCTTTTAAATGTATACAAATTTGCACCGTTTAAATAGCACCACTTAAATTGCTGCATTCGTTCTGTAGCGTCTCTGTCACTGTGCACAATTCCTAAGCACGTAAGAATTAGGAGCAGTGGGCCATTCGGCCCCTCGAGCCTGCTCCGCCATTCAATAAGATCTCGGCTGATCTTCGACCTCAACTCCACTTTCCTGCACTATCCCCATATCCCTTGATTCTCCTCGAGTCCAAAAATCTATTGACCTTGGTCTTGTGTATACTCAACGCTTCAGCAGTCACGGAGAATTACGAAGACGACAACAACAACAGCTTGTATTTATATAGCGCCTTTAACGGCGTGAAATGTCGCAAGGTGCTTCACAGGGGTATTATGAGATTAAAAAATTTTGACACTGGGCCACATAAGCAGAAATTAGCGCAGGTGACCAAAAGTTTGGTCAAAGAAGGTGGGTTTCAAGGAGCGTCTTGAAGGAGGAAAGAGATGCGGAGATGCAGAGATGCAGGCATCCATGACGGAGCGATTATAATCAGGAACGCTTAAGAGACCAGAATTAGAGGAGCGCAGACATCTCGGGGGGAGGGGGGGGGCTGTGGGGCTGGACAAGGTTACAGAGATGGGGAGGGGCGAGGCCATGGAGGGATTTGAAAATGAGGATGAGAATTAGCACATAAGCAATAGTTGGCCATTCATCCCCTTGAGCCTGCTCCGCCATTTAATAAGATCATGGCTGATCTTCTATTTCAACTTTCCCGCCCGATCCCCATAATCCCTTGATTTCCCCGAGAGTCCAAAAATCTATCGATCTCTGTCTTGAATATACTCAACGACTGAGCCTCCACAGCCCTCTGGGGGAGAGAATTCCAAAGATTCACCCCCCTCCGATTCCTTTCAATTACAAATTGTCGAAGGTGGAAGGGCACGTTGAGATAGTGGTTTAAAAAAAGCTTACGGGATCCTGGGCTTCATAAATAGAGGCACAGAGTACAGAAGCGAGGAAGTTATGATGAACCTGTATAAAACACTGGTCCGGCCCCAACGGGAGTATTGTGTCCAATTCGGGGCCCCGCACTTTAGGAAGGATGTGAAGGCCTTGGAGAGGGGGCAGAGGAGATTTACGAGAATGGTTCCAGGGATGAGGGACTTCAGTGACGTGGAGAAGCTGGAGTTGTTCTCCTTGGAGCAGAGAAGGTTGAGAGGAGATTTGATCGAGGTGTCCAAGATCATGAGGGGTCTGGACAGAGTAGATCGAGAGAAGCTGTTCCCATTGGTGGAAGGGTCGCGAACCGGAGGACACAGATTTAAGGTGATTGGCAGAAGAACCAAAGGCGACACGAGGGAAAATGTTTTTACGCGGCGAGTGGTTAGGATCTGGGATGCACGGCCTGAGAGGGTGATGGAGGCAGACTCAATCGTGGCTTTCAAAAGGGAGTTGGATAAGTAACTGAAGGAAAATAAATTGCAGGGCTACGGGGAAAAGGCAGGGGAGTGGGACTGGCTGAGGTGCTCTTGCAGAGAGCCAGCACGGGCTCGACTGGCTGAATGGCCGCCTCCTGTTCTGGAACCAGTCAAAAGGGCTTAAAAATTGCAAACTGTCCTCGCCCTCTTTATATTAGTTTCTGTTCTATTAACCAATATCACTAATACCACTCGGGTGGCTGTAAAAGATCCCAAGGCATGTTTCAAAGAAGAGCAGGGAGAGTTATCCCCGGTGTCCTGGGGCCAATATTTATCCCTCAACCAGCATCATTAAAACAGATTATTTGGTCATTATCACATTGCTGTTTGTGGGATCTTGCTGTGCCACATATTCCTACATTACGACAGTGACTACGCTTCCAAAAAAAAGTATTTCATTGGCTGTAAAGCGCTTTGGGACATCCGGTGGTCGTGAAAGGCGCTATATAAATGCAAGTCTTTTTTAAATTAAAAATAACGGGTGACCACGCAACTTGGAGTCCCAGATTTGTCTGGTGCTGACGCTTAAGGTGTCTCCAGATACCTGTTCTACTGGTACAGCATTAATCAGAGAGGGTTGTGAAGTGTTTCCAGAGATGCTTGGCAGTGGTTCCACCTCGTGCTGTCTTCTGCTGCCCTCTTCTGGCTGTTCAGTGAACAGCGTCGGAGCGGGAGATGGAAAAGAATGACTTGCATTTATATAGCGCCTTTCACAACCACCGGACGTCCCAAAGCGCTTTACAGCCAATGAAGTACTTTCGGAGTGTGGTCACTGTTGTAATGTGGGAGATGGAGGCAATTCTGCTCACTCTGTCCTGTCAAATGGAATTTGAAAATATAGGCCCAGAAATCCCAGTCTCCCCGGGTCTGTATGGAGTGCGTGCGTATGGACCCGGGAAGGCATTGCAAAAAGCCGGTTTTCTGCACGCCATGAGCATGCGCCGAAAACGGGCTTTTCCGATCCGTCAAGCTGGAGCTCGACAGATCCTCCGTACCTCGGGCGCGAGGACATTTGCACGGGCAAGATTGCGGGATTTACCCATATCTTGCCCGGCAAATGTCCTCAAAACTCTTGTGCCTGATAAAAGCAGGTGCATAGCCTACTGTTACAGGCGTAAGAGTTTTTAAAAGAACTGAAAACATAAAATTTAAAATTAAAATACACATTTTATTTTTAAAAACGCTGCCCCACAACATTAAATTTATTTTAAACCATAATTTTAAAAACTTTTTTAAAAACTCAAAAAAATTTTCTCATATTTATTAACTTTAATTTCAATTCATTTTAATTATGTGAGGTGTGTTTATTTTTTATTATAGTGTGCTTGGGTCTTTCTTCCTATTAATAGCTATGGGAACTGGTAGATACGGAGTTCCCATTGCTATTAGTGAGAAAGCTGTGGAATATATTGGGAATACTGTACCTGATTGGTTGAGCAGTCACACGTGACTGCACCGTCTCCGGGGGAACCTGGAGGACGGGAGCGCGCTCCGCAGTGCGGGAAGAGAAGGGCCCTCCCGCCCCACTGGAATTCCATACACCTCCCAGAGCACCAGGTACTTTTGTAGAAATGTTTCGGGCCGGAGGCGTTTGTCCGAAAGAAGCATTGACCGTAATTTCAGGGCCAGTATTAATGGATGTAATCTCAGACCGAATCTGAAGAGGTTGCTGGTCTTTGTGTGTGCGTTGTATTAATGCCATCCCTTTCTCTCCTCCCTCTCTCTCTCTCTCCCTCTCTCTCAGCATCTATGAACAGCAGGAAGGATAAATCCTTGCGCATCATGAGTGAGAAGTTTGTGATGCTGTTCCTTGTGTCCGAGCCCAAGACTGTTGCTCTCGATATTGCTGCTAAAATCCTAATCGAAGAAAGCCAGCAGGACTCTGCAGATAACAGCAAGTTTAAAAGTAAGTGGGACATAAGAATTAGGAGCAGGCCCCTCGAGCCTGCTCCGCCATTCGATAAGATCACGGCTGATCTTCGACCTCAACTCCACTTTCCTGCACTGTCCCCATATCCCTCGATTCCCTTAATATCCAAAAATCTATCGCACTATGTCTTGAATATACTCAAAGACTGAGCCTCCACAGCCCTCTGGGGCAGAAAATTCCAAAGATTCACCACCCTCTGAGTGAAGACATTTCTCATCCTCTCAGTCCTAAATGGCCGACCCCTTATCCTGAGACTGTGACCCCCTGGTTCTAGACTCTCCAGCCCGGGGGGAAACATCCTCCCTGCATCCACCCTGTCGACAAAAGCAAATTACCGGAGGTGACTGTAAATCTGAAATGAAAACAAAATGCTGGCAATACTCAGCAGGACAGGCAGCATCTGTGGGGAGAGAAACAGAGTTAACATTTTGGGTCGATGGTAGTTCTGATGAAGGGTCATTGACCTGAAACATTAACTCTGTTTCTCTCTCCACAGATACTGCCTGACCTGCAGTGTCTTCAGCATTTTCTGTGTTGTTACAGTATTCTAGATGTGGCCCAGCTTTTCCCGACAGTTTTCACGCTCTCTGCTTCTGTCTACAGTCTCTCGATCTAAAGCCCATGTGCCCAATGCCTTCTCTTTCATCCTGTCCTTCCCACTTTCCAGCATTTTCTGCTTTTCATTTTATATTAAATGTAACTTGAGTTTTGTTAGTAGATTCGAACGACAATAGTTGCGCGTCTTGAGTATAAACAGTGACTACACTTAAAAGCTGTAAAACGCTTTGTAATGAAATACTTTTGAAGTGCAGTCACTGTTGTAGGAAATGCAGCAGCCATTTTGCGCACAGCAAGCTCCCACAAACGGCAATGTGATAATGACCAGATAATCCGGGTTTAATGATAATTAAGAGTCAACTACATCGTGTGGACGAGCGTCGCATGTAGGCCAGAGTGGATCGAGGTGGCAGGTTCCCTGCCTTGAAGGACATTAGTCAGCCCAACAGCTTTTTAACAGCAGTCTGTAGCTCACGTGACCATTGTTCAATCTGTGACACCGATCCCGCAATAGCGACCTTCATTCAATTCCGTTCAGTTTCATAACTTGCCTTGGTGGAGATTTGAACTTGTGACCCCTGGACCGCTGGTCTAGAACCATTGCATGACCACGTCCAACCGAAATATGGTAACTTCTCTCCGACTCCCTAACAGCACTGTGGGAGCACCTTCACCTCCCAGGCCGTAGCGGCTCACCACCTTCTCCAGGGGTGACTGAGGATGGGCAATAAATGCCAGCCTCACCAGCAATCGCATGAACAAATTAAAAAAACAGTAACTATTTGTACTGCACCGTTTATTGACAGACATGCATCTGTCAAGCTCTGCCCACCCCCCCCCCCCCCCCCACTCAAAACCTCCACAAGATGCCGGGAAGCAGGACATTCGTCGCCCCCGCCCTGGCCCCGACTCCCCCCCCCCCCCCCCCCCCGCACCCTGCGACACTCTCCCTGGGGGGTTCTAGGGCCGAGAGCGGTGGGGGGCCGAGAGGGAGGGAGGGAGAGAGAGAGACAAACGCAGGTGGGAGGGAGGGAGGGGTGAGAGCGAGCGAGCTGGGGGGGCGGGGGGTGATCGGAGGGGAGAGGGGGAACTCGGGGAAGACGGATCACGTTCTTCCAACCCTCCCCCCTACAAGGGACGTCGTTGGGGTGGATGATATCCAGAAGTCACGACACTGTCACTTTTCACTTCATACCCAATAAACCTGTTAGCAATCCGTCCACAATACCCCATCGATGGTGGGGTGGGGGAGGGGGGAACGGATACACTTGTGCTTGGGGTAAGGCACTTTGGCTGGGGGAGGCGTGCACTTGGACTGGGGTAAGGCACTTTGGCTGGGGGAGGCATGCACTTGGACTGGGGTAAGGCACTTTGGCTGGGGGAGGAGTGTACTTGAACTGGGGTAAGGCACTTCGGCTGGGGGAGGTGTGCACTTGGACTGGGGTAAGGCACTTCGGCTGGGGGAGGTGTGCACTTGGACTGGGGTAAGGCACTTTGGCTGGGGGAGGCGTGCACTTGGACTGGGGTAAGGCACTTTGGCTGGGGGAGGAATGCACTTGGACTGGGGTAAGGCACTTCGGCTGGGGGAGGCATGCACTTGGACTGGGGTAAGGCACTTCGGCTGGGGGAGGCGTGCACTTGGACTGGGGTAAGGCACTTCGGCTGGGGGAGGCCTGCACTTGGACTGGGGTAAGGCACTTCGGCTGGGGGAGGCGTGCACTTGGACTGGGGTAAGGCACTTCGGCTGGGGGAGGAATGCACTTGGACTGGGGTAAGGCACTTCGGCTGGGGGAGGTGTGCACTTGGACTGGGGTAAGGCACTTCGGCTGGGGGAGGCGTGCACTTGGACTGGGGTAAGGCACTTCGGCTGGGGGAGGAATGCACTTGGACTGGGGTAAGGCACTTCGGCTGGGGGAGGTGTGCACTTGGACTGGGGTAAGGCACTTTGGCCGGCCCTTGCTGTCTTCTGTGGAGCTCTAACCTCTGTCGCTTCAGGAAGTCAAAGTGGATCAAGTTACAATTTGCAAAGTCAGTGAGACCTTGGGATGGGCGATTTCCAGTAACACATTCCTGTGGAACTTCAGAGTGTGGCTTATCCTCCCAGGGAGCCAATCACAGACAAACGGTGGAGTATGGTGGCCTTTTTGGCAGAACAAATAAGCGCGTCCATAATAAAAGTTCGCAACTGCTGCCAACGCACCGGAAGCGGACTGCGCCTGCAGGTCCGTCACAATGGCGGCTTCGTTTATTTAAAAAAAATTAAATGTTGGGGGGTGAGCAGGAAAAATGACGGACAAAAATGATCAGTGGAGAGAAAAAAAGAAGCTTGTGGCTGCAGATGAATGCCCAGTATGCAGCTTCCGGTCGTTGGCAGGAGTCACTCCATTTAAAAAAAACTTTATACATATACAGGTTCAACATCCGGAATCCTCGGGACCGAATCCATTCCGGTTTTGGGGTTTTTCTGGATTTCAGACAAGAAAATCAATAGTTTGAAATCCGTAATCCTCAATCGAATCCGTGCCGGGTTTTGAGCGGCGAGGTCTGAAATCTGGCAAAACCCGAAATCCGGCATGGATCCGGTCGAGGATTCCAGATTTCAGACTTGAATTTTCTTGTCTGGAACCCTCAACGAATCCATTTCGGGTTTTGCCTCAAAATGTCCGGTTTTCGGACAATAATTCCAGGTTTCGGACGACTCCCATGAGTTATACTCAAAATGTCCGGTTTTTGGACAATTCTGGTTTGTGGAGTTCCGGATTCGGGACGTTGCACCTGCATAAGAAATAGGAGCAGGAGTAGGCCATTCGGCCCCTCGAGTCGGCTCCGCCATTTAATACGATCATGGCTGATCCGATCATGGACTCAGCTCCACTTCCCCGCCCGCTCCCCATAACCCCTTATCCCCTTGTCCTTTAAGAAACTGTCTTATCTCGGTCTTAAATATATTCAATGACCCAGCTTCCACAGCTCTCTGGGGCAGAGAATTCCACAGATTCACAACCCTCTGAGAAGAAATTTCTCCTCATCTCAGTTTTAAATGAGCGGCCCCTTATTCTAAGATCATGTCCCCTAGTTCTCGTCTCCCCCATCAGTGGAAACATCCTCTCTGCATCCACCTTGTCAAGCCCCCTCATAATCTTAATACGTTTCGATAAGTTCACCTCTCATCCTATACATGTTATATACACACACACACACACACACACACACACACACACGTATGTGCATACCTGTGTGTATCTTCCTCTTCTCTCTGAATTCTGTTCCGTGTGAACCACAAGGGGCAAAGTGTTGTGTCTCGGGTTCTAATTAGCGAACTGTCTCCCAATAGAACGTCTCCAACCTTTCCCGTCTGTTTCCCCTCCCTCAGCTAAAATCCGCAGACTCTACGACATCGCCAACGTGCTGACCAGTTTGGGGCTCATCAAGAAGGTTCACGTGACTGAGGACAGGGGTCGCAAGCCCGCGTTCAAATGGGTCGGGACCGTCCATCAGACCAGGCCCCACGGTAAGGTGTTTGCTCAATGCCGTGTGTCGGTGATCTCATCGACGTTTGATTGAGTTGGACCTGGGGCGGAACTCCTGTCAAATTTTCCCCTTCTGCAGCCCAGGAGCACTGTAAGGGGCTGTCCCTCTGGTAACGGTAATGTGTAACTCGGCTACATCCATCGGCCGTGTGGTTGATAAATGAAGAAGAAAGCTGCAGACTGCAGGAGGATATCCATGAACTGGTCAGGTGGGCAGAACAGTGGCAAATGGATATTCAATCCGGAGAAGTGTGAGGTAATGCATTTGTGGACGGCTAACAAGGCAAGGGAATACACATTAAATGGTAGGACACTGAGAAGTGTAGAGGAACAAAAGGACCTTGGAGTGCAGGTCGACAGATCGCTGAAAGTAGCAGGCCAGGTAGATAAACTGGTTAAGAAGGTATACGGAATGCTTGCCTTTATTAGCCACGGCATAGAATACAAGAGCAGGGAGGTTATGCTTGAACTGTCTAAAACACTAGCTAGGCTACAGCTGGAGTACTGCGTGCAATTTGGTCACCACATTACAGGAAGGACGTGATTGCACTGGAGAGAGTATGGAGGAGATTTACGAGGATGTTGCCGGGAGTGGAGAACGTTAGCTATGAGGAAAGATTGGGTAGGCTGGGTTTGTTTTTTTTCGGAACAGATGAGGCTGAGGGGAGACCTTATTGAGGTGTATAACATTATGAGGGGTCTGGATAGAATGGATAGGAAGGACCTATTTCCCTTAGCAGAGGGGTCAACAACCAGGGGGCGCAGATTTAAAGTAATTGGTAGGAGGTTAGAGGGGAAATGTCTTCACCCAGAGGGTGGGGGTCTGGAACTCGCTGCCTGAAAGGGTGGTAGAGGCAGAAACCCTCACCACATTTTAAAAGTATTTGCATGTTCACTTGAAGTGCTGTAACCTCCAGGGCTAGGACCTAGAGCTGGAAAGTAAGATTAGGCTGGGTAGCTCTTGGTCGGCCGGCAAATCCTAACCACTCGTTACATAAAAAGGTTTTGCCTCTGGTTCTTTTGCCAATCACCTTAAATCTGTGCCCTCTGGTTCTCGACCCTTCAGCCATTGGAAACAGTGTCTCGTTACTTACTCTATCTTATCCCTTCGTGATTTTGAACACCTCTATCAAATCTCCTCTTGGCCTTCACTGCTGTGGGGAGAACAACCCCAGCTTCTCCACTCTATCCACACAACTGTGTTCCCTCACCCACTGGGACCATCTCTTCCCGCACCCTCCCCAAGGCCTTCACATCCTTCCTAAAGTGCGGTGCCCAGAATTGGACGCAATACTCCAGCTGGGGTCAAACCAATGTTTTATGCAGGTTTAGCACAATAACTTTTCTTTTGTGCTCGCTGCCTCTATTTATGAAGCCCAGGATCCCGTATGCATTGTTAACCTGCCCTGCCAACCTTAAAGATTCGTACACACATACCCCCAGGTCTTGCTGTTGCAACCCCTTTAAAATGGCACCGTTTAGCATGTTTGCTCTCCCCATTCTTCCGACCAAAATGCATCACCTCACACTCTGCGTTAAAGTTCATTTGCCACGTGCCCGCCCATTCCACCAGCCTGTCTGTGTCGACTTGAAGTCGATCACTACCCTCCTCACTGTTCACTACACTTCCAAATTTCGTGTCTTCTGCAAATTTTGAAATTGTGCCCTGTACACCCAAGTCCCCAGTCATTAATGTAGATCAAAAACAGCATCGGTCCGAGTGCTGAACCTTGGGGAACACCACACAGTATACCTTCCTCCAGTCCGAGAAACAGCCGTTCACCACTACTCTCTCTCTTTCCTGTCCCTTAGCCAAGTTTGTATCCATGCTGCCACTGGCCCATGTTATCCCATGGGCTTCAATATTGCTAACAAGCCTAATATGTGGCACTTCATCAAACACCTTTTGAAAGTCCATATACACCATCAAGTAGGCCAGCAAGGCACTCGGTTGTTCTCAGAGTGGGCAATAAATACTGGTCTCGCCAGCGACACCCAGAAGGTGCATCTACTTATATACTCGCATCGGAGGCAGTTCAGAGAAAGTTCACTCGGTTGATTCCTGAGATGAAGAGGTTGACTTATGAAGAAAGGTTGGGCCGATACATATTGGAGTTTCGAAGAATGAGAGGTGATCTTATTGCAGCTTATAAGATACTGAGGGGGCTGGACAGGGTGGATGCAGAGAGGATGTTTCCCCTCGTGGAGAATCTAGAACTAGGGGGCACAGTTTCAGAATAAGGGGTCGCCCATTTAGAACTGAGATGAGGAGGAATTTTTTCTCTAAATCTTTTGGAATTCTCTGCCCCAGAGAGCTGTGGGGGCTGGGTCATTGAATATATTTACGGTGGAGATGGACAGATTTTTGAGCGATAAGGGAGTGAAGGGTTATGGGGAGCGGGCGGGGAAGTGGAGCTGAGTCCATGATTAGATCAGCCATGATCTTATTGAATGGCGGAGCAGGCTCGAGGGGCCAGATGGCCGACTCCTGCTCCTGTTTCTTATGTTCTACCCATTAAGCTATAGGGGGAGCTACTCACTGGAAAGAGCACCAGTTTTCTCTTGGCTCCGTTCCATCATGCCTCTCGCCCCGTGACCATACTTCACCCTCTCGCGCGTCTCCGCGTTTAATCGCTCCTTCGTTGGCGGCCGTGCCTTCAGCTGCCTGGGCCCGAGGCTCTGGAATTCCCTAAATATCTCCACCTCGCTACCTTTCTCTCCTCCTTTACAGCTGACCGAGCTAATATCTTCATATGTGGCTCTGTGTCGATTTTTTTTTCTCCTTCCAATTACGCTCCTGTGAAGTGCCTTGGGACGTTAAAGGCGCTGTATAAATGCAAGTTGTTGTTGTAAATTTCTAATGCCGTCGTTTCTTTGTGAGCGGTTGTTGGAATGATATTTTTTTTTCTCCATCTCCCCCGCAGGGGTTCCGGATCATTCTGTTGCATTGTCCGCATCGACGGTTTCGGCTGAGGCAGTGTTGCCGGTCGCGGTGAGCACAGAGGAGAGGCGTGCAGCTTCATTCCACGCCCGGCACGGTTCCCAGGGCAACCAGTACAAGGCCCAGTCTGCTCTGTGCAGCCCTACTAAATTTCGGCACGGTGTGTTTCTACGCGCGGGTTGCTGTCAGTGGGCCGAAAACCTACACTTCCCACCCTCAATCTAAAACTCCCGACGGGCTTCAAATGCCACAAATAGATCGCCCGTGGTGGTGTTCGTGGTCAGTTCATAGAGTCATAGAAATTTACAGCACGGAAGGAGGCCATTTCGGCCCATCGTATCCACGCCAACCGACCAAGAGCTACCCAGCCTAATCCCACTTTCCAGCTCTCGGTCCCTAGCCCTGCAGGTTACGGCACTTCAGGCGCACATCCAAGTACTTTTTAAATGTGGTGAGGGTTTCTGCCTCTACCACCCTTTCAGGCCGTGAGTTCCAGACCCCCACCACCCTCTGGGTGAAAATATTTCTCCTCAAATCCCCTCTAAACCTCCTACCAATTACTTTAAATCTATGCCCCCTGGTTGTTGACCCCTCTGCCAAGGGAAATAGGTCCTTCCTATCCACTCGATCCAGGCCCCTCATAATTTTATTCACCTCCAAAGAGGTCTCCTCTCGGCCTCCTCTGTTCAAAAGACAACCACCACAGTCTATCCAATCTTTCCTAATAGCTAAAATTCTCCAGTCCAGGCAACATCCTCGTAAATCTCCTCTGTACCCTGTACCCTCTCTCTCGTGCAATCACGTCTTTCCTGTAATGCGGTGACCAGACCTGCACGCAATACTCCAGCTGTGGCCTGACCAGTGTCAAGCATAATCCTCCCCTCGCCGCCTCCCCCCCCCCCCGCTCCCGGAAAGTATCCTTTGTTGATGGAACACATCACGAAGTCCTTTCTTTAACAAGTCTCCCGACCACTTGTGTTGGCTAAACCCCGAGGAGTATGTTAGGCCCACACGTGTTGTGGGCAGCACTGTCACGGGATCAGGAAGAGGCCACTCAGCCCCTCGAGTCTCTTCTGCCATTCAATTAGATCTGTGCCTTAACTCCATCTACCCGACTTACTGCCATAACCCTCAATATCCTCGCTGATCAAAAATATATCCTTCTCCGTTTTTCAATTTTCAATTGCCACTTCCCCCCCCCCCCACCCCAGCCTCAACAACTTTTTTTGGAGGGGGAGTGGAGGGGGGCTGGATCTTGAGTCCTGTTTAAGAACAATCCAACTGTGACGGTGGGTTTATCGTAACTAAAGTGTTCTGCGGTTCCTTGGTATCAATCGTGGGGGAGTGGCGATCAGGCTCAAGTGAGACAGACAATTGGTGGGGGTGGCCAGGAAGCTGTATTTTGAAGGCTGCTTTTGAAGGTGCTGAGGGAGCAATGCCCTCCGTATTTAAGGAGGGATGTACTTGCTGTGGAGGCAATTCAGAGAAGGTTCACTCGGTTGATTCCGGGGATGAGGGGGTTGTCATATGAGGAAAGGTTGAGCAGTTTGGGCCTCGACTCATTGGAGTTTAGAAGAATGAGAGGTGATCTTATCGAAACATATACAATACTGAGAGGCCTTGACTGGGTAGATGCAGAGAGAATGTTTCCCCTCGTGGAGGAATCTAGAACTAGGGGGCACAGTTTAAGAATGAGGGGTCGCCCATTTAGAACTGAGATGAGGAGGAATCTCTTCTCTCTGAGGGTCGGAATCTGTGGAATTCTCTGCCCCAGAGAGCTGTGGAGGCTGGGTCATTGAATATATTTAAGGTGGAGATAGACAGAGTTTTGAACGATAAGAGAGTAAAGGGTTATGGGGAGTGGGCGGGGAAGTGGAGCTGAGTCCATGATCAGATCAGCCCATGATCTTATTAAATGGCGGAGCAGGCTCGAGGGGCCGAATGGCCGACTCCTGCTCCTGTTTCTGTTGCTGAGGATAGAATGTTGGGGCGGTACAGAGTAGGCCAGAGTTAGAGGAATGTAACCAGCAGCAAGGGGCACAAAAGATTACAGAGGTAGATTGCAACAACTGCATAGAGGAAGGTGGAGATGAAGACTTGGGGTGGGGAGGTCGTGTCGGACAGAAGAACACAAAAAACACGGGCAGGATTCGGCCAAACGGCCCCTCGAGCCTGCTCCGCCATTCAATATGATCATGGCTGATCTTCCGTCTCAACACTTTCCCGTCCGATCCCCCTATCCCTTTATTCCCCTCGAGTCCAAACATCTATCGATCTCAGCCTTGAGTATACTCAATGATTCAGTGTCCGCAGCCCTCGCAGAAATTCAAAGATTCACAATCTAACGAGTCAAGAAATTCGTCCTCGTTTCAGTCCTAAATGGCCGACCCCTTATCCTGAGACTGTGACCCCTGGTTCCAGACTCTCCAGCCCGGGGAAACATCCTCCCTGCATCTCGGGGGTGATGGGTGAGTGGGGCTTGCTGCAGGATAGGTAAAGTTTACGGAGGGTGAGGTTCCTGAGGCGGCCTTTGGAAAAGTATATCACATTTATCATTAAGTACAAGAATGTTCAGTTCAGTATCTCGGCATCCTCGCATCTTACAGAAAGCCAAATACGGCAGATGCTGGAAATCTGGAATAAAGACAGAAAATGCTGGAAACACTCAGCAGGTCAGGCAGCATGTGTGGAGAGAGAAACTGAGTTAACGTTTCAGGCCGATGACTGGAAGAAGTTGGAGATTTAACAGGTTTTAAGCAAGAGGGGGCGGTGTGGGGAATCTGTGATTGGGTGGAGTGCAGGGTTTTTAAAATTCATTCCTGGGATGTGGGCGTCACTGGCAAGGCCGGCATTTATTGCCCATCCCTAATTGCCCCTTGAGAAGGTGGTGGTGAGCCGCCTTCTTGAACCGCTGCAGTCCGTGTGGTGAAGGTGCTCCCACAGTGCTGTTAGGGAGGGAGTTCCAGGATTGTGACCCAGCGACGATGAAGGAACGGCCGATATATTTCCAAGTTGGGATGGTGTGTGACTGGGAGGGGAACTTGCAGGTGATGGTGTTCCCATGCGCCTGCTGCCCTTGTCCTTCTAGGTGGTAGAGGTCGCGGGTTTGGGAGGTGCTGCTGAAGAAGCCTTGGCGAGTTGCTGCAGTGCATCTTGTAGATGGTGCACACTGCAGCCAGGGGGCGCCGGTGGTGGAGGGAGTGAATGTTGAAGGTGGTGGATGGGGAGCCGATCAAGCGGCTGCTTTGTCCTGGATGGTGTCGAGCTTCCTGAGTGTTGTTGGAACTGCTCTCATCCAGGCAAGTGGAGAGTGTTCCATCACACTCCTGACTTGTGCCTTGTAGATGTCATTAAATGACAAAGGGTACTGGTACACGGCAAAAGTGGGACAATAAAGAAAACTGGTGTTCTAGATATGAGCCCACCGTCTAATCCCACTTTAATCATCTTTTTCAACCAATAGTTTAATTCCTTTTTGAAAATACTTTTGGACTCTGAGCAGAGGGTGGTTGGAATATGGAATTCTCCACCAAAGCGAAGGGATCGTTTTTCTAAAGTTGCTTTTAATTTTGTGTGTGGCGTAGTGTTAATGTGCGCGTCCTTGTTTCCCTTGCAGTGAGAAGCGCAGAAACCGAAGATTCTTCCAGTAAGATGGCACAACTTGTAGCCGCCTGCAGACTGCAGTTTGAAAAAGACCTTAAGTAAGTTTTTCTTGTGGGACATCTACCTGTGTCTCCTGCCCTTGCCTCTGTAAATGTTGAAGTATTTTCCTGTGCTGAGACGGGCAGATTAGAGAGTTAGCAAGCAATTAGAAAGGCGAATGTCATGTCCTTTATTGCAAGGAGGTTGCAGTATAAGATCAAGGAAGTCTTGCTACAATTGTACGGGGCCTTGGTGAGACCACACCTGGAGTACTGCGCACAGTTCTTGTCTCCTTATCTAAGGAAGGATATACTTGCCTTGGAGACGGTGCAACGAAGGTTCGCGAGATTGATTCCTGGGATGAGAGGGCTGTGCTATGAGGAGAGATTGTGTAGAATGGGCCCATACTCTGGAGTTTAGAAGAATGAGAGGTGATCGCATTGAAACATAGAAGATTCAGAGGGGGATTGACAGGGTAGATGCTGGGAGGATATTTCCCCTTGTGAGGGAATCTAGAACCAGGGGACACAGACTCAGGAAAAGATGTTGGTATTTAAGACAGAGATGAGCAGGAATCTTTGGAATTCTTCACCCCAAAGGGTTGTGGATGCTCAGTCGTTGAATAGATTTTTAGGCACTAAGGGAATCGAGGGATTAGGGATCGGGCAGGAAAGTGGAGTTGATGTTGAAGATCAGCCATGATCTTATTGAATGGTGGAGCAGGCTCGAGGGGCTGAATGGCCTATTCCTGCCAATTCTTTTGTAATTCAACTGATTTGGATTAGTCCCAAGGAGTGTATTCATTAATAAATTTGACTCCAAGCCAAAGGTGGAGATATGAGGACAGGTGACCAAAAGCTTGGTCAAAGAGAAGTATGTTTTAAGGAGCCTCTTAAAGGAGGAGGTAGCGAGACTGAGAGGTTTAGGGAGGGAATTCCAGAGCTTGGGGCCCAGGCAGCTGAAGGCCCGGCCACCGATGGTGGAGCGATGGAAATGGGGGATGCTCAAGAGGCGAACATTGGAGGAGCACAGAGATCAACGGGATGGGGTTGTGGGTCTGGAGGAGTTTAAAGGAAGGGAGGGGCGAGGCCATGGAGGGGTTTGAACGTGAGGATGATCATTTTAAATTGGAGGCGTTGCCAGACCGGGAGCCAATGTAGATTAGGGGGCGATGGGTGAGCGGGTCTTGGTGCGAGTTAAGACAGAGGGCAATTGGTGAGCAGGGCTTGGTACGAGTTAGGACAGAGGGCGATGGATGAGTGGGACTGGGTGCGAGTTAGGACAGGGGGCGATGGGTGAGTGGGACTGGGTGCGAGTTAGGACAGGGGGTGATTGCGAGTTAGGACAGGGGGCGATGGGTGAGTGGGACTGGGTGCGAGTTAGGACAGGGGGTGATGGGTGAGTGCGACTGGGTGCGAGTTAGGACAGGGGGCGATGGGTGAGTGGGACTGGGTGCGAGTTAGGACAGGGGGGCGATGGGTGAGTGGGACTGGGTGCGAGTTAGGACAGGGGGGCGATGGGTGAGTGGGACTGGGTGCGAGTTAGGACAGGGGGGCGATGGGTGAGTGGGACTGGGTGCGAGTTGGGACAAGGGGGCAGCCGCGTTTGGGATGAGCTCGAGTTTGTGGAGGGAGGAAGCTGGGGGGCCGGCCAGGGACTGGGCGAGAATGAAACCAGCATTCAAACTATTTCAATCCAAAAACACCAGAATTAAACCCGGCCCTTTTTATTACTAAATTATTTCATCCCCGCCGATTCTCTTCATATAGTTTCCATTGACAGACTCCAAAAATCATGTCACAAACTGAAGATGGTGGGATATATAACAATCAGTTGCTGTAGGGCTGGGTGAGCCTGGGGGTAACCAAGGCGCGGATGAGGGTTTCGGCAGTGAATGGGCTGAGTCAGGGGGGCAGGGATGGGCGAACTTACGGATATTAGCATTTGCTCTCGTTAAAGAACTTTTCTTTTTCTCTTGCAGGAACTCGGAATGTTGCCCGGAGCGTGCAGTTTGCCGGCCGCAGTCCATTCCCTTGGCGTCTCGGCCCCTGTTCATCACCAGCACGGCAGCTTCTGAGGACTCTGCCCTGAGGCCTCAGGCCCAGCATGGGTTCGCCCTCGCCCAGTCCGAACCGACGCTGCCGTTCTGCCTTCCCGGCGGGCAGCTGGAAGTCCCGCCCCCGCCCGCCGCGAACGAAGCCTACCCATGCTTCCTTGAGAACCAGCCAATCGTCTTCCTGCAGGGCCTGCCGTCCGCCCCTGTCCTCATGCTGTACGCGGAGCCCTCTCCCGGGTCCGGCCAGGCCCCGCCCGCTGGGCAAGAGGCGGCATTGACATCCGGGGCGCAAGAGGTCGAGACGAGGGCGCCCGGCGGAAACCCACGCAAGCGTAGTCCCGCGAAGGGATGCGCGGTGCCTCACGGGCCTCGGGAAGCCGGCAGGCCAGACGCTAAACGGGGAAAAACGCTTTGTTGCCTTGAACCTGCCTCTGCAGAGAGCGTTCCTTCAGTACTGTCTGTGGACAAGGTATGCGTTTCATTTGTATTGAGTGAAGCCCAGACTGCGATGGTGCAGTCTGCTGCTGCTGCCATCTTGGTTTTTATTAAATACATTAAAATACAGCCAGGTCGTTGGGCAAACCAGGTGGCCCCCAAGGAAAGAAAGAAAGGCTTGCGTTTATATAGCACCTTTACGACCACCGGACGCCCCAAAGCGCTTTACAGCCAATGCAGTACTTTTTGAAGTGCAGTCACTGTTGTAATGTGGGAAATGCGGCAGCCAATTTGCGCACAGCAAGCTCCCGCAAACAGCAATGTGATAACGGCCAGATAATCGTTTTCTGTGATGTTGATTGAGGGATAAATATTGGCCCCAGGACACCGGGGATAACTCTCCTGCTCTTTGAAATGGTGCCGTGGGATCTCTTACATCCACCTGAGAGAGCAGACGGGGCCTCGGTTTAACGTCTCATCCGAAAGATGGCACCTCCGACAGTGCAGCGCTCCCTCAGCACTGCACTGGGAGTGTCAGTTTAGATTTTTCGTGCTAACGTCCCTGGACTGGAGTAGGCGAGTGGCTCAGTGGGTAACACACTCGCCTCTGAGTCAGAAGGCCGTGGGTTCAAATCCCGCTTCAGAGACTTGAGCACAATATCTAGGCTGACACTCCCAGTGCAGTGCTGAGGGAGTGCTGCACTGACGGAGGTGCTGTCTTTCGGATGAAACTGTAAACCAAGGCGCTGTCGAGGGGATGCACAAGATCTCAAGGAACTATTTTAAAGATTAGGGGAGTTTTCCCCAGTGTCCGAGCTGATGTTTAACCCTCAATTAAGATCCGTTTTTTTTAAAAACATATGGAAACATAGAAAATAGGTGCAGGAGTAGGCCATTCGGCTCTTCGAGCCTGCACCACCATTCAATAAGATCATGGCTGATCATTCCCTCAGTACCCCTTTCCTGCTTTCTCTCCATACCCCTTGATCCCTTTAGCCATAAGGGCCATATCTAACTTCCTCTTAAATATATCCAATGAACTGGCATCGACAATTCTCTGCGGCAGGGAATTCCACAGATTAACAACTCTGAGTGAAGAAGTTTCTCCTCATCTCAGTCCTAAATAGCTTACCCCTTATCCTAAGACTGTGTCCCCTGGTTCTGCACTTCCCCAACATCGGGAACATTCTTCCTGCATCTAACCTGTCCAATCCCGTCAGAATCTTATATGTTTCTATGGGATCCCCTCATCCTTCTAAACACCAATGTATAAAGGCCCAGTTGATCCAGTCTCTCCTCATATGTCAGCCCTGCCATCTCGGGAATCAGTCTGGTGAACCTTCGCTGCACTCCCTCAATAGCAAGAACGTCCTTCCTCAGATTAGGAGACCAAAACTGAACACAATATTCCAGGTGAGGCCTCATCAAGGCCCGTACAACTGCAGCAAGACCTCCCTGCTCCTATACTCAAATCCACTAGCTATGAAGGTCAACATATCATTTGCCGCCTTCACCGCCTGATGTACCTGCATGCCAACTTTCAATGACTGATGAACCATGACACCCAGGTCTTGTTGCACCTCCCCCTTTCCCAATCTGCTGCCATTCAGATAATATACTGTCTTCGCGTTTTTGCCCCCAAAGTGGATAACCTCACATTTATCCACATTATACTGCATCTGCCATGCATTTGCCCACTCACCTAACCTGTCCAAGGCACACTGCAGCCTCCTAGCGTCCCCCTCACAGCTCACACCACCACCCAGTTTAGTGTCATCTGCAAACTTGGAGATATTACACTCAATTCCTTCATCCAAATCATTGATGTATATTGTAAAGAGCTGGGGTCCCAGCACTGAGCCCTGCGGCACTCCACTAGTCACTGCCTGCCATTCTGAAAAGGACCAGTTTATCCCGACTCTCTGCTTCCTGTCTGCCAACCAATTCTCTATCCACGTCCGTACATTACCCCCAGTACCATGTGCTTTGATTTTGCACACCAATCTCTTGTGTGGGACCTTGTCAAAAGTTTTTGAAAGTCCAAATACACCACATCCACTGGTTCTCCCTTGTCCACTCTACTAGTTACATCCTCAAAAAATTCCAGATTTGTCAAGCATGATTTCCCTTTCATAAATCCATGCTGACTTGGACCGATCCTGTCACTGCTTTCCAAATGCGCTGCTATTTCACCTTTAATAATAGATTCCAACATTTTCCCCACTACTGATGTCAGGCTAACCAGTCTATAATTACCCACTTTCTCTCTCCCTCCCTTTTTAAAAAGTGGTGTTACATTAGCTACCCTCCAGGCCATAGGAACTGAACCTGAGTCGATAGACTATTGGAAAATGATCACCAATGCATCCACTATTTCTAGGGCCACTTCCTTAAGTACTCTGGGATGCAGACGATCAGGCCCTGGGGATTTATTGGCCATCAATCCCATCAATTTCCCCAACACAATTTCCCGCCTAATAAGGATATCCTTCAGTTCCTCCTCCTCACTAGACCCTCGGTCCCCTAGTATTTCTGGAAGGTCATTTGTGTCTTCCTTCGTGAAGACAGAACCAAAGTATTTGTTCAATTGGTCTGCCATTTCTTTGTTCCCCATTATAAATTCACCTGAATCCGACTGCAAGGGACCTACGTTTGTCTTCACTAATCGTTTTCTCTGCAAAAGCTTCCATCGATATGTGAAGTCAGTTTTTATGTTCCCGGCAAGCTTCTTCTCGTACTCTATTTTCCCCCTCTTAGTTAAACCCTTTGTCCTCCTCTGCTGAATTCTAAATTTCTCCCAGTGCTCAGGTTTGTTGCTTTCTCTGGCCAATTTATATGCCTCTTTATTGGATTTAACACTATCCTTATTTCCCTTGTTAGCCACCTTCCCTGTTTTGTTTTTACTCCAGACAGGGATGTACAATTGCTGAAGTTCTGATGTTTACCATTGCCTATCCACCATCAACCCTTTAAGTATCATTTGCCAGTCTATTCCAGCCAATTCACGTCTCAAACCATCGAAGTTACCTTTCCTTAAGACCCTAGTTTCTGAATTAACTGTGTCACTCTCCATCTTAATAAAGAATTCTACCATGTTATGGTCACTCTTTCCCAAGGGGCCTCGCACAACAAGATTGCTAATTAGTCATTTCTCATTACACATCACCCAGTCTAGGACGGCCAGCTCCCTAGTTGGTTCCTCGACATATTGGTCAAGAAAACCATCCCTAATACACTCCAGGAAATCCTCCTCCACCGCATTGCTACCAGTTTGGTTAGCCCAGTCAATATGTAGATTAAAGTCACCCATGATAACTGCTGTACCTTTATTGCATGCATCTCTAATTTCTTGTTTGATGCTATTCCCAACCTTATTACGACTGTTTGGTGGTCTGTACACAACTCCCACTAGCGTTTTCTGTCCCTTGGTATTTCGTAGCCCCACCCATACCGATTCCACATCATCCAAGCTAATGTCCTTTCTTACTATTGAATTAATTTCCTCTTTAACCAGCAACGCCACCCCGCCTCCTTTTCCTTTCTGTCTATCCTTCCTAAATGTTGAATACCCTTGGATGTTGAGTTCCCAGCCTTGGTCACCCTGGAGCCATATCTCCGTGATGCCAATCACATCATACCCGTTAACTGCTATCTGCGCAGTTAATTCGTCCACCTTATTCCGAATACTCCTCGCATTGAGACACAGAGCCTTCAGGTTTGTCTTTCTAACACACTTTGCCCCTTTAGAATTTGGCTGTAATGTGGTTCTTTTTGCTTTTTGCCTTAGGTTTATCTGCCCTCCACTTTTACTTTTCCTCTTTCTATCTTTTGCTTCTGCCCCATTCTACTTCCCTCTGTCTCCCTGCATAGGTTCCCATCCCCCTGCCGTATTAGTTTAACTCTTCCCCAACAGCATTAGCAAACACTCCCCCTCGGACATTGGTTCCGGTCCTGCCCAGGTGCAGACTGTCCGGTTTGTACTGGTCCCACCTCCCCCAGAACCGCTTCCAATGTCCCAGGAATTTGAATCCCTCCCTTCTGCACCACTCATCAAGCCACGTATTCATCTGAGCTATTCTACGATTCCTACTCTGACTATCACGTTGCTGTTTGTGGGAGCTTGCTGTGCACACATTGGCTGCCACGTTTCCCACATTACAACAGCGAGTACACTCCAAAAGTACTTCACTGGCTGCGAAGCGCTTTGGGACGTCCGGTGGTTTTGAAAAGCGCTATATAAATGCAATTTCTTTCCCTCCCTCCCTCTGCCTCGCTCACTCTGGTTCAGGAGTACCACTGGGAACAGTTTGCCTGCCTTTGAGCTATGAAATGATGCTGATAAGTGGAGATACAGGGCTGCACTCATCGATATAATCTCTGGGGAGACTGAAAGTCCGATCCATGTTTCACAGGAACTTGGGGGCAGCTTAATTGGTGACCACCCGAGCTGGTGGATATTGTCAGCTTGGCTCAGTTGATGGCACTCTCGCCTCCGAGTCAGAAGATTGTGGGTTCAAGCTCCACTGCAGGATATAATCTAAACGGACACTTGTCCAGGGCTGGACTGAGGGAGTGCGCAGTGCTGTACTGAGGGAGTGCGCAGTGGGTGAGGTGCCGTACTGAGGGAGTGCGCAGTGGGTGAGGTGCTGTACTGAGGGAGTGCGCAGTGGGTGAGGTGCCGTACTGAGGGAGTGCGCAGTGGTTGAGGTGTCGTACTGAGGGAGTGCGCAGTGGTTGAGGTGCCGTACTGAGGGAGTGAGTGAGGTGTCGTACTGAGGGAGTGCGCAGTGAGTGAGGTGCCGTACTGAGGGAATGTGGCAGTGTTTTATATGTTGATGAGACGTTAAACTGTGACCTGTTCAGGTAATGTTCAAGATCTCGTGACATTATTAAAGAGCAGGCAGTTCTCCCAGGGTCCTGGCCAACGTTCCAAACTCGAGCACGGCCATCCGATGAATTGCTTACGTGTCTCGTTGCTGTTTTGAGAACTTACTAAGTGCAAAATGGCCACTATGTTTGCCCGCAGTCTGCTTCACAGGAAGGTTAGGATCAGGAGGAGGCCATTCGGCCCCTCGAGCCTGCTCCGCCATTCAATTAGATGGCAGCTGATTTGCGCCTCAAATCCATTCACCGCCCTTGCTTTCTATCCCTCGATACCCTTACCCAGCAAAACTAGATCTGAGTCTTGAAAGCTCCAATTGTCTCCCAGCATCCACAGCCTTTTGCGAGGGGAAGAGAGTTCCAGATTTCAGAATAATTCATTGTAAGTGGCGAGCTATGGGATGTTTCAGAGAGAAAGAACAAACTTACATTTATATAGCGCCTTTCACATCCTCGGGATGCCCCAAAGCGCTTTACTGCCAATGAAGTACTTTTCAAGTGTAGTCACTGTTGTAATGTGGCAGCTAATTGCGCACAGCAAGCTCCCACAAACAGCAATGTGATAATAACCAGATAATCTGTTTTAGCGATGTTGATTGAGGGATAAATATTGGCCCCAGGACACCGGGGATAACTCCCCTGCTCTTCTTCAAAATAGTGCCATGGGATCCTTTACGTCCACCTGGTTTAACGTCTCATCCAAAAGACAGCACCTCCGACAGTGCAGCACTCCCTCAGCGCTGCACTGGGAGTGTCAGCTTAGATTTTTGTGCTCAGGTGTCTCGAGTGGGACTTGAACCCACGACCTTCTGACTCAGAGGCGAGTGTGCTGCCCACTGAGCCACGGCTAACACCTGTGATTCGACGCTATACAAGAGGGAAAATTACAAAAATGGGAGTGAGAGAAGTATTAATAAATAAAGAAAAATATTTGTTTCAAACTGTGAAAATGTTGGCTTTTAATGTATAACCTAAATCAGTATTTATCTTTTATTTATTTTAGAGAACTTCGACCCGACACACAGACGCTCTGAGAAGTCACACCACGGGTCTTGACCGAGTTTCCGAGACAACTGTGTATCCCCCGTGTCAAACCATGGACGTGGGTCCCGAGGCGCCTTGCCCTGCGACAGAAATCCCGGCTGCGGACTGCCACACAGACCCGCGGGATGCTGAGGAGCGGAATCGCTTTGGAACGGTTGAGAATGGGCCTGTGAGTTTATCCTTCACAGCCCAACCCCTGCTGAAAGAGGCCAATCAGGAGGTAGGTCCAGCAAATGCAACAGTTTTGAAAGCTAATTGCACCTGGACTGTCAATACAGGGGACTAAACTTGGGTACAGGGAGGGGCATCATCTCAAAGTTCGCAGACGACACCGGACTTGAAACTGCAGTGCACAGGAGGATCTTATCGAAACGTATAAGATTATGAGGGAGCTTGACAAGGTGGATGCAGAGAGGATGTTTCCACTGATGGGGGAGACTAAAACCAGGGGGCATAATCTTAGAATAAGGGTATTATGTCTGTAATGCACTTATGAATGACTCCACGAGTCAATGTGTTGTACTCAAACTGAAGTGACCTTGGTCCTTTAATCGTAACTCCAGAGTGAGGCACAAGCATGGTGAGCAGCCTTTTATACTGGGCCCTGCACACCTGGGCAGGTGACCCTCAGGTCTCCCACCGCAGTGCCCTCTGGTGGACAGCCTCTGACACCGGGGCAGGAAACCCCGGTCTCCACCAGTTGCACCCTCTAGTGGTGCCAGCATAGTATATACACAGTGTAAACCTTATTGATAGTACATCAGGTAACAAGTCTCCATCTTATACAGTGACTACACAGAGAGTATATCTATCGTCTGCATATATAACAAAGGGGCCACCCATTTAAAACTGAGATGGAGGATTTTCTTCTCTGAGGGTTGTAAATCTGTGGAATTCGCTGCCCCAGAGAGCTGTGGAAGCCGGGACATTGAATAAATTTAAGACAGAGATATACAGTTTCTTAACCGATAAGGGGTTATGGGGAGCGAGCAGGGAAATGGAGCTGAGTCCATGATCGGATCAGCCATAATCTCATTGAATGGCGGAGCAGACTCGAGGGGCCGTATGGCCTACTCCTGCTCCTATTATGTTCTTATGAGAGGAATGGGAGGAGACTTGTAGTGCTGGTCAAATGTGTTGCCACAGAGTGCTGCAATAGAGGTTTAAATCAATAATTTCCCCCATACTCGTCTGAGTCAGAAGTTTGTGGGTTCAAGTCCCGCTCCAGAGAATTGAATTCCAAAAAAATCCAGGCTGACTCTCTCAGTGCAGTGCTGAGGGAGTGCTGCACTGTCGGAGGTGCAGTCTTTCGGATAAGACGTTAAAACAAGGCCCCGGATTATCTGGTATTTATCACATTGCTGTTTGTGGGAGCAAATTGACTGCTGCATTTCCCACATTACAACAGTGACGACACTTTAAAAGTATTTCATTGGCTGTAAAGTGCTTTGGGACGTCTGGTGGTTGTGAAAGGCGCTATATAAATGCAAGTCTTTTTTTAATACCCTGCCGAGAAACCGCACATGTGTGTCTCCCCGACTCGGGAAAGATTGGACTGCGATGTCATTCCCTCCCTCCACCCCCCCCCCCCCATATCCTACTCCCCCTGTTGAAACTGTTTCCCCAACCCTGTAACGGTATTGAACGTGAGAGATTCCCAGCCTAGCTCACTGTGCCAGTGCTCTGAGCTGGAACCCTTGACTGGTCTTTGGCCCCCGTTAAATTCATTTACTGCTCCTCGGAGATCAACACTGCAATTTGGTCTCTACTCGTGTGGGAGTCATTGAGCAATTATCTAACACACTAATTACCCTCGCAGGTATGCTCACAGTCTCAATTTGTCTGGGCAGGAATGATGTTGAATTAACGTGATAGGCACAAAATGTGGCCGTGGTTTTTGGTCTTAATTTGCCACCAGGGGGCGGTCTATCCCTCCGAGCCTATTGGCAAAGTGTCCTCTCCCTCGCGTGCTGACCATGCTGCTACTATTCTATGATATACAACAGCAACTTGTAGTAAAACAGTGGCTCAGTGGGTAGCACTCTCGCCTCTGAGTCAGAAGGTTGTGGGTTCAAGTCTCACTAAGCTGACACTCCCAGGGCAGTGCTGAGGGAGTGCTGCACTGTCGGAGGTGCCGTCTTTCGGATGAGACGTTAAACCGAGGAGGCCCTGTCTGCTCTCTCGGGTGGAAGTAAAAGATTCCACGACACTATTTCGAAGAGGAGCAGGCGAGTTCTCCCCGGTGTCCTGGGGCCAATATTTATCCCTCAATCAACATCACAAAAAACAGATTATCTGGTCATTATCACGTTGCTGTTTGTGGGAGCTTGCTGTGCGCTAATTGGCTGCCGCGTTACCCACATTACAACAGTGACTACACTCCAAAAGTATTTCATTGGCTGCAAAGCGCTTTGAGACGTTCAGTGGTCGTGAAAGGTGCTATATAAATCCAAGTATTTAAAATGTTCACTGGAACGTTATCAAACGAAATGTAACATCAAGCCTCATAGAGATATTAGGACAGGTGACCAAAAGCTGGGTCAAAGAGGCCGGTTTTAAGGAGCGTCTTAAAGGAGGCAGAGGGGTTCAGGCAGGGAATCCCAGAGCATGGGGCCCGGGCAGCTGAAGGCACGGCCTTCCATTGGTGGGGTGAAGGAAATCGAGGTGCACAAGAGGCCAGAATTGGAGGAGCGCAGAGATCTCGGAGGGTTGTCGGGCTGGAGGAGGTTACATGTTTAGGGAGGGGGAGGCCATGCAGGGCCAGGGGTTACTTCATTTCCATCCGCTCCCATTTTTTTTAAAGTATTATTTCAAAAACAAACCACCAACAGCAACATCAACTTGAATTTGTATAGCGCCTTTCGTGTAGTGAAACGCCCCGAGGAGCATTACGTGATTAAACCAAATTTAGAGTTCCTCACGTTTATTTATCGACTTGCTGTTATTTTTGTTGTGGGGAGCGGGGGAGTGGGGGGGGGGAGAAGGGGTATGACTGTTCCCTGGTTACACTGGGTGACCAATGGTGCTGTATTTCTCCTAGCCTCCGATGGTGCCCAGAAACCTCGCCCCACCGCCTCCGTTCGCTCCCCGGGGTCAGAATGGATCCGCCGAGAATGGCCGGTGCTTCCGACTGCCAGCCGCGACGGGTGAGTGATGAAACATCGTGCGTTGGCACCTCGCCTTGTGCCAGGCTCCCCCCCCCCACCCCCGCCCCCGCCCCCTCCCCCTCCCTCACTTCCCCCCGCCCCCTCCCTCACTTCCCCCCGCCCCCTCCCTCACTTCCCCCCGCCCCCTCCCTCACTTCCCCCGCCCCCTCCCTCACTTCCCCCCGCCCCCTCCCTCACTTCCCCCCGCCCCCTCCCTCACTTCCCCCCGCCCCCTCCCTCACTTCCCCCCGCCCCCTCCCTCACTTCCCCCCGCCCCCTCCCTCACTTCCCCCCGCCCCCTCCCTCACTTCCCCCCGCCCCCTCCCTCACTTCCCCCCGCCCCCTCCCTCACTTCCCCCCGCCCCCTCCCCCTCCCCTCCCCCCGCCCCCTCCCCCTCCCCCTCCCTCACTTCCCCCCGCCCCCTCCCTCACTTCCCCCCGCCCCCTCCCTCACTTCCCCCCGCCCCCTCCCTCACTTCCCCCCGCCCCCTCCCTCACTTCCCCCCGCCCCCTCCCTCACTTCCCCCCGCCCCCGCCCCCTCCCCCTCCCTCACTTCCCCCGCCCCCCTCCCTCACTTCCCCCCGCCCCCTCCCTCACTTCCCCCCGCCCCCTCCCTCACTTCCCCCCGCCCCCTCCCTCACTTCCCCCCGCCCCCCTCCCTCACTTCCCCCGCCCCCTCCCTCACTTCCCCCGCCCCCTCCCTCACTTCCCCGCCCCCTCCCTCACTTCCCCCCGCCCCCTCCCTCACTTCCCCCGCCCCCTCCCTCACTTCCCCCGCCCCGTCCCTCACTTCCCCCGCCCCCCTCTCTCTTCCCCCCCCCCCCACCGCCCCCCTCTCGCTTCCCCACCGCCCCCCTCTCGCTTCCCCCCCGCCCCCCTCTCGCTTCCTCCCCCGCCCCCCTCTCGCTTCCCCCCCCGCCCCCCTCTCGCTTCCCCCCCCGCCCCCCTCTCGCTTCCCCCCCCGCCCCCCTCTCGCTTCCCCCCCGCCCCCCTCTCGCTTCCCCCCCGCCCCCCTCTCGCTTCCCCCCCCGCCCCCCTCTCGCTTCCCCCCCCCGCCCCCCTCTCGCTTCCCCCCCCGCCCCCTCTCGCTTCCCCCCCCCGCCCCCTCTCGCTTCCCCCCCCCGCCCCCCTCTCGCTTCCCCCCCCGCCCCCCTCTCGCTTCCCCCCCGCCCCCCTCTCGCTTCCCCCCCGCCCCCCTCTCGCTTCCCCCCCCGCCCCCTCTCGCTTCCCCCCCCCGCCCCCCTCTCGCTTCCCCCCCCGCCCCCCTCTCGCTTCCCCCCCCCGCCCCCCTCTCGCTTCCCCCCCGCCCCCCTCTCGCTTCCCCCCCCGCCCCCCTCTCGCTTCCCCCCGCCCCCCTCTCGCTTCCCCCCCCGCCCCCTCTCGCTTCCCCCCGCCCCCCTCTCGCTTCCCCCCCCCGCCCCCCTCTCGCTTCCCCCCCCCGCCCCCCTCTCGCTTCCCCCCCCGCCCCCCTCTCGCTTCCCCCCCCCGCCCCCCTCTCGCTTCCCCCCCGCCCCCCTCTCGCTTCCCCCCCCCCTCTCGCTTCCCCCCCCGCCCCCTCTCGCTTCCCCCCCCCGCCCCCCTCTCGCTTCCCCCCCCGCCCCCCTCTCGCTTCCCCCCCCCGCCCCCCTCTCGCTTCCCCCCCCCGCCCCCCTCTCGCTTCCCCCCCCCCGCCCCCCTCTCGCTTCCCCCCCCCCGCCCCCCTCTCGCTTCCCCCCCCCCGCCCCCCTCTCGCTTCCCCCCCCCCGCCCCCCTCTCGCTCCCCCCCCGCCCCCCTCTCTCTCTTTTTCTCTCTCTCTCTCTTCCCCCCCCCCCCCCCCCGTGGGGGGGCATTGGCCGGACCAGTTTAGTATTCGCACCGATCTGGGTGCTTCCCTTGGGTCGTTTCCATCCGGTGCCAGATTGATCTCTGGGTAGACCCGGATCCTTGCGCGGTGGTGTATCGGTCACCCATTCCCGGATGTGACTGAAATTGAAATGAAGAATGAGGAGAGGTTTAATGCTCGTTTTACACGATGGCGCACGAGTCCAAATCTGACCCATTCAAATTCCGTTTTACAACTTGGCATTGTGGGATCTGAACTTACCATCTCTGGATTGCCCATCCAGTACTTTGTCTTAGCAGCAGAATAATACGTTGCACATTCTATGATGTGTCATTGAATATATTTAAGGTGGAGATTGACAGATTTTTGAACGATAAGGGTGTCTCATAGACTCAGAAAATAGGAGCAGTAGTCGGCCATTCGGCCCTTTGAGTCTGCACCACCATTCAATATGATCATGGGCTGATCCTGTATCTCAACACCACATTCCCACTGTTTCCCCATACCCCTTTTGTTTCTAGAAATCTACACATGTCCCTCTTGAATATATTCTCTGACTTGGCCTCCACAGTCTTCTGTGGTAGAGAATTCCACAGGTTCACCACCCTCTGAGTCCTAAATTTCCTACCCCGTATCCTGAGACTGTGACCCCTTGTTCTAGACTTCCCAGCCGGGGGGAAACATCCTCCCCGCATCCAGTCTATCCAACTCAGTCAGAATTTTATGCGTTTCAATGAGATCCCCTCTCATTCTTCTGAACTCTAGTGAATACAGGCCCAGTCGACCCAATCCCTCCTCATACGACAGTCCTGCCATCCCAGGAACCAGTCTGGTGAACCTTCGCTGCACTCCCTCTATGGCAAGTATATCCTTTCTTTGGTAAACTGCACACAATACTCCAGGTGCGGTCTCACCAAGGCCCTGTATAACTGCAGTAAGACATCCTTGTTCCTGTATTCAAATCCTCTTGTAATGAAGGCCAACATACCATTTGCCTTCGTAACTGCTTGCTGCACCGGCATGTTTGCTTTCACTGACTGGTGTACAAGGACACCCAGGTCCCTCAGTACATCGACACTTCCCAAGCCATCACCATTTAAATAATACTTTGTCCTTATGTTTTTCCTACCCAAGTGGATAACTTCACATTTATCCACGTTATACTGCATCTTGTGTTTGCCCACTCACTCAACCTATCTAAATCACCTTGCAGCGTCTTTGCATCCTCCTCACAACTCACAATCCCACCTAGTTTTGTGTCGTCAGCAAACTTGGAAATATTACATTTGGTTCCCTCATCCAAATCATTTATTATATATATATATATATATATATATATATATATATATATTGTGAATAGCTGGGACCCCAGCACTGATCCCTGATGTACCCCACTAGTCACTGCCCGCCACCCCGAAAAAGACCCGTTTATTCCTACTCTGTTTCCTGTCAGTTAACCAATTTTCAATCCATGCCAATACATTACCCCCAATCCTATGTGCTTTAATTATGCAGACTAACCTCTTGCGTGAGACTTTATCAAAGGCCTTCTGAAAATCCAAATACACTACATCCACTGGTTCTCCCTTATCTATTCTATCAGTTACATCCTCAAAAAACTCCAGCAGGTTTGTCAAACGTGATTTTCCTTTCATAAATTTTTGTTTAATCCCATTGATATTATCTAAGTGTGCCGTTATCACATCCTTTATAATAGACTCTAGCATTTTCCCTACTAATGTTAGGCTAACCGGTCTGTAGTTTCCTGTTTTCTCTTTCCCTCCTTTTTTAAATAGTGGGGTTACATTTGCCACCCTCCAATCTGCAGGAACTGTTCCATAATCTATAGAATTTGCGAAGATGACAACCAATGTATCTACTATTTCCATGGCTACCTCTTTTCGTATTCTGGGATGCGGATCATCAGGCCCTGGGGATTTATCGGCCTTCAGTCCCATTAGTTTCCCCAGCACTATTTTCTTACTAATAATCATTTCCTTTAATTCCTCTTGCTCACTAGACCCTTGGTTCCCTATTGTTTCTGGGACGTTATTTGTGTCCTCTTCCGTGAAGGAAGAACTGAAGTATTTAATTGTTCTCCCCCTCTCCTTTACCCCTCCATTGGTAGCCGTGCCCTCAGCCATCTAAGTCGCAAGTTCTGGAATTCTGTCCCTCAAACCCTCTCTGCCTCTACACTGCTATCTCCCCCTTTAAAGCCACTTCTTTTTCCATGCCTTTGTTCTCACCTGGTGTCTCCATTTTTGCCTCGGTGTCTATTTCTGGCTGACTGTGCCTCTGAAGCGCCTTGGGATGTTTTTCTACGTTAAAGGCGCTATATAAATGCAAGTAGTTCTTTTTGCTGACGCACAGCAGTTGGACAGTGCTTTCAACCACATCTGTCCATTCTGAGAGAGTGCAATTTGGGAAGATGACAACCAATGCATCTGCTATTCCCAAGGGTTATGGGGAGCAGGGCAGGGAAGTGGAGTTGAGGCCAAGATCAGATCAGCCATGATCTTATTGAATGGCGGAGCAGGCTCGAGGGGCCGTATGGCCGAGTCCTGCTCCTATTTCTAATATTGTGTTCCATCTCTTGCTCCTGTCCTGATGAAGCAGCAAAGGACTGATTTTTTTTCCTCAGCAGAGCGGTCAATAACCAGGGGGCGTAGATTTAAAGTAATTGGTAGGAGGTTTAGAGGGGATTTGAGGAGAGCTTTCTTCACCCAGAGGGCGGTGGGGGTCTGGAACTCACTGCCTGAAAGGGCGGTAGAGACAGAAACCCTCGCCACATTTAAAAAAGTACTTTGATGTGCACTTGAACCTACGGGACTACGGACCGAGAGCTGGAAAGTGAGATTAGGCGCGGACACGCTGGGCCGAAATACCCTCCTTCTGGGCTGTAAACTTCTATGAATCATCTTGACTTATCATGAGCAATGATGCAGGAGATGTACTTTTTTTTGACGCAATTTGGCCACCGCATCACGCTTAATTTTTATATCGAACTCCGGCAGCAAAAACACGGCATTGATCTTCAATGTGCAAAGACACTTCCGACCAATGAATTGTCAGGAGGCTCAAACTGGGGAGAAAAACATGGAGAAATTTTTTAAAACAGTTTTCTCGTTAATTGAACTGAAGATCTGTCCCGCATTAATTGGTGTCGACTTGACCCGGAGAGGGCCCAGCGATTCTGATCTCGAGTGGAGCACCTTCGGGTGGAGTTTGCCCTTTGACCTTTGGATATTGAGTCATCGATGGGGTCGAGCACATTGGGTTAAAGTCGGGCAGGGGGTGGAATCGCAAAACCATACCACAGTCCGCTCCATTTTCCATCCATTTAAGTGGATGTACGGAAACCAGAGGCTGCGCTGTTGCATGCAATCTACCCGTCCAATCTCCCTGCACTTAGAAACATAGAAAATAGGTGCAGGAGTAGGCCATTTGGCCCTTCGAGCCTGCATCACCATTCAATAAGATCATGGCTGATCATTCACCTCAGTACCCCTTTCCTGCTTTCTCTCCATACCCCTTGATCGCTTTAGCCGTAAGGGCCACATCTAATTCCCTCTTGAATATATCCAATGAACTGGCATCAACAACTCTCTGCAGTAGGGAATTCCACGGGTTAACAACTCTCTGAGTGAAGAAGTTTCTCCTCATCTCAGTCCGCAATGGCTTATCCCTTATCCTTAGACTCTGTCTCCTGGTTCTGGACTTCCCCAACATCGGGAACATTCTTCCTGCATCTAACCTATCCAGTCCCATCAGAATTTTATATGTTTCCATGAGATCCCCTCTCACCCTTCTAAACTCCAGTGAATAAAGACCCAGTCGATCCAGTCGCTCCTCATATGTCAATCCAGCCATCCCGGGAATCAGTCTGGTGAACCTTCACTGCACTCCCTCAACAGCAAGAATGTCCTTCCTCAGATTAGGAGACCAAAACTGAACACAATATTCCAGGTGTGGCCTCACCAAGGCCCTGTACAACTGCAGCAAGACCTCCCTGCTCCTATACTCAAATCCCCTAGCTAAGAAGGCCAACATATCATTTGCCTTCTTCACCGCCTGCTGTACCTGCATGCCAACCTTCAATGACTGATGTACCATAACACCCACGTCTCACTGCACCTCCCCTTTTCCTAATCTGCCGCCATTCAGATAATATTCTCCCTTCTTGTTTTTGCCACCAAATTGGATAACTTCTCATTTATCCACATTATACTGCATCTGCCATGCGTTTGCCCACTCACCTAACCTGTCCAAGTCACCCTGCAGCCTCTTGGCGTCCTCCTCACAGCTCACACTGCCACCCAGCTTGGTGTCATCTGCAAACTTGGAGATATTACACTCAATTCCTTCATCCAAATCATTAATGTATATCGTAAATAGATGGGGTTCCACCACTAAGCCCTGTGGCACCCCACTAGTCACTGCCTGCCATTCTGAAAAGGATCCGTTTATCCTGACTCTCTGCTTCCTGTCTGCCAACAAGTTCTCTATCCACGTCAATACATTACCCCCAATACCATGCGCTTTGATGTTGCACACCAATCTCTTGTGTGGGACCTTGTCAAAGGCCTTTTGAAAGTCCAAATACGCCACATCCACTGGTTCTCCCTTGTCCACTCTACCAGTTACATCCTCAAAATATTCTAGAAGATTTGTCAAGCATGATTTCCCTTTCATAAATCCATGCTGACTTGGAACAGATCCTGTCACTGCTTTCCAAATGTGCTGCTATTTCATCTTTAATAATTGATTCCAACATTTTCCCCACTACTGATGTCAGGCTAACCGGTCTATAATTACCCATTTTCTCTCTCCCTCCTTTCTTAAAAAGTGGTGTTACATTAGCTACCCCCCAGTCCATAGGAACTGATCTAGAGTTGATAGACTGTTGGAAAATGATCACCAATGCATCCATATTTCTAGAGCCACTTCCTTAAGTACTCTGGGATACAGACTATCAGACCCCGGGGATTATCGGCCTTCAATCTCATCAATTTCCATAACATAATTTCCTGCCTAATAAGGATTTCCTTCAGTTCCTCCTTCTCACTTGACCCTCGGTCCCCTAGTATTTCCGGAAGGTTATTTGTGTCTTCCTTCGTGAAGACAGAACCAAAGTATTTGTTCAACTGGTCCGCCATTTCTTTGTTCCCCATTATAAATTCACCTGATTCTGACTGCAAGGGACCTACGTTTGTCTTCACTAATCTTTTTCTCTTCACATATCTATAGAAGCTTTTGCAGTCAGTTTTTATGTTCCCAGCAAGCTTCCTCTCGTACTCTATTTTCTCCCTCCTAATTAAACCCTTTGTCGTCCTCTGCTGAATTATAAAATTCTCCCAGTTCTCAAGTTTGCTGCTTTTTCTGGCCAATTTATATGCCTCTTCCTTGGATTTAACACTATCCTTAATTTCCCTTGTTAGCCACAGTTGAGCCACCTTCCCCGTTTTATTTTTACTCCAGACAGGGATGTACAATTGTTGAAGTTCATCCACGTGATCTTTAAATGTTTGCCATTGCCTATACACCGTCAACCCTTTAAGTATTATTCGCCAGTCTATTCTAGCCAATTCACGTCTCATACCATCGAAGTTACCTTTCCTTAAGTTCAGGACCCTAGTCTCTGAATTAACTGTGTCACTCTGCATCTTAATAAAGAATTCTACCATATTATGGTCACTCTTTCCCAAGGGGCCTCGCACAACAAGATTGCTAATTAGTCCTTTCTCATTACACATCACCCAGTCTAGGATGGCCAGCCCTCTAGTTGGTTCCTCGACATATTGGTCTAGAAAACCATCCCTAATACACTCCAGGAAATCCTCCTCCACCGTATTGCTACCAGTTTGGTTAGCCCAGTCAATATGTAGATTAAAGTCGCCCATGAAGTCGCTGTACCTTTATTGCATGCATCCCTAATTTCTTCTTTGATGCTCTCCCCAACCTCACTACTACTGTTTGGAGGTCTGTACACAACTCCCACTAGCGTTTTCTGCCCTTTGGTATTCCGTAGCTCCACCCATACCGATTCCACATCATCCAGGCTAATGTCCTTCCTTACTATTGCATTAATTTCCTCTTTAACCAGCAACGGCACCCCACCTCCTTTTCCTTTCTGTCTATCCTTCCTGAATGTTGAATACCGCTGGATGTCGAGTTCCCAGCGCACTTTAGTAGTGGAATAATCCGCTGCGTGTTACGTGGTAAGAACATAAGAAAGAGGAGCAGGAGTAGACTTTATGGCCCCTCGAGCCTGCTCCGCCATTTAATAAGATCATGGACTCAGCTCCACTTCCCTGCCCGCTCCCCATAACCCTTAACTCCCTTATCGCTGAAAAATCTGTCTGTCCCCACCTTAAATTTATTCAATGACCCAGCCTCCACAGCTCTCTGGGGCAGAGAAGTCCAAAGGATTTACAACCCTCAGAAGAAATTCCTCCTCATGTCCATTTTAAATGGGCGACCCCTTATTCTGAAACTATGTTCCCTAGTTCTAGATTCCCCCACCAGGAGAAACATCCTCTCTGTATTGACCCTGTCAAACCCCCCCCCCCCCCAGAATCTTGTACGGTTCAAAACCCTTGTCCTTGTCATGATGTTGTGACCATTGCCACAGGAGTCTGTTAGTGCAGTGCTGAGGGAGCGCTGCACTGTCCGAGGTGCTGTCCTTCAGATGAGACGTTAAACCGAGGCCCCGTATGCTCTCGGGTGGTCGTAAAAGCTCCCACGGCACTATTTCGAAGAAGAGCAAGGGAGTTATCCCTGGGGTCCAATATTTATCCCTCAGCCAACATAACCAAAAAAAGATTATCTGGGTCATTATCACATTGCTGTTTGTGGGAGCTTGCTGTGCGCAACTTGACTGCCGCGTTTCCCACATTAAAGCAGTGACTACACTCCAAAAAGTACTTCATTGGCTGTAAAGCGCTTTGAGACGTCCGGTGGTTGTGAAAGGCGCTATATAAATGCAAGTCTGTCTGTCTTTCTTTCTTACAACTGGAAATGCGTGAACATTGCTCAAACTGCAGTTTTTGTTTTCTGTGCCCTCTCCTGTTTTGTAGGTATGGGCAAGTTGAGCCTCTTGCTTGCCGCCAATCAAAGCGTGGGTGGAGTGAGCCTGTCGCCCAGCCAGGTGGCGTCGGTCAGTTTGCCGTATCAGGTGATGGTGCCCGTACTGTGCCAGGCCATTCCCACCACCACACCGGCCGGGAACTCCATCCCCAACACCGGCCTCTTGCAGTTCAACCTGCGGGACCTGAGCCTCCTTCCGACCGGCCAGCTTTTGGTGAGCGGCGTTTCCATCCCCGCCCCGGCCGGCAGTGCCGTGAGACCCGTCTCGCCGGAGCGGCAGATTTACTCTCCTGTGCTCGCCCCGTCTGCTCGGGAAAACCTTCCCGTCAAGCTCGACCCTCCCGCCCTGCCACCGGTGGCGAGCCTCAAACTACAGCAACAGGTATGGGGTAACGGGGGGGAGACGGTGAGTGGGGGGAGCTGGGGGGACAGTCGGTTTGGTGGAGGGAACGGGGTGGGGGAACAGGGGACGGTGGGGTTTGGTGGGGGGGGGGGCAGTTGGTTGGGTGGGGGGGAACGGGATGGGGGACAGGGGACGGTGGGGTTTGGTGGGGGGGGGCAGTCGGTTGGGTGGGGGGAACGGGATGGGGACAGGGGACAGTGGGTGGGGAGAGCGGGGGGGGACGGTCGGTTGGGTGGAGGGAACGGGGTGGGGGACGGGACGGTGGGTGGGGAGAGCGGGGGCGACAGTCGGTTGGGTGGGTGGGGGACAGGGGACAGTGGGTGGGGAGAGCGGGGGGGGGGGGTCGGTTGGGTGAGGGGGGAACAGGGTGGGGGACGGGACGGTGGGTGGGGAGAGCGGGGGGGGGCGGTCGGTTGGGTGGGGGGGGGAACAGGGTGGGGGAAGGGGACGGGGGGGGTGCAGTGGGGGGGCAGTTGGTTGGGTGCAGGGGGGGGCGGTGGCCGGGGGGATCTATGGGGGGGGGCTCACAGCAATGTTCAGCGATGCCACTTGGGTGGTGATCTGACGAGACGCGTCGCCCTGCCGTTATAGAACCCGCTCGGTTTTCATCGTCTTGAACTGGGCGGGCAATAAGGCAATTCCGTTTTACCACCCGATTGATGGTGAAAATTACCCCCTTTTCATGTTTTTGGGGGATATTTTCAACCCGTCAATCAAAATGTCAGTTTTATTTCCAATGATGGGGCCGTAATGTGTGTTTTATTACTGGGTTAAGTCTCCGTGATAGTGTCTGACCGATATTACGTTCTGTTTAATCCTTCAACCAACATCAGTGGGGGAAAAAAACCAGCAGGTTATCTGGCCATTATCACGTTGCTGTTTGTGGGAGCTTGCTGTGCTCAAATTGGCTGCCGCGTTTCCCACATTACAACAGTGACTATGCTTCAAAAAAATAAATATTTCATTGGCCGTAAAACACTTTGGTGGTCGTGAAAGGCGCTATATAAATGCAAGTATTTTTTTCCCTAAACCCCTCTACCCCTCTTTCCTCCTTTAAGGTGCTCCTTCAAACCTATCTCTTTGACCAGTCTTTTGGTCACCTCCCCTAATATCTCCTTGTGGTTTATATGGTGAAGCGCCTTGAGCCGTTTTACCACGTTAAAGGCGCTATATAAATGCGAGTTCTTCTTCTGTTTTGAAGAGAGCATTCGGGTGTTTCAGACACTGGGACCAGTGCAATGTGAGCGACAAAAGTGAGACAAATCGTATCTGTTAAACTGGCCAGCTCTTCTTCACAAAGAAGAACTCCCATTCAGCGAGTGTCTTTCACCACCTCGGGACATCCCAAACTGCCTTGCAGCCAATGAAATACTTTGGAATGTTGTAATGTCGGAAACCGAGATTACAATCAATGCTTTGCAATTCTCTACCCCGGGAGGTTGTGGGCACTCAGTCGATGAGGATGTGAAACGCCTGATATAAATATAAGTCTCTCTCGCTCCTCTCTTTCTCTCCCTTTTCTCTTTCTCGCCTCTCTCTCTCTCTCTTTTCTCTCTCTTTTTCCAGTTCTGATGGACTTATACCCCAATGTTAGAAAAAAGGAATTTGCACATCATAACCTCCTAGATGTCCCGAAACGTTTTACAGCCAATGAAGTACTTTTTGGAGTGCAGTCACTGTTGTAATGTGGGAAACGCGGCAGCCAATTTGCGCACAGCAAGCTCCCACAAGAGACAGCAGACGGGGCCTCGGTTTAACATCTCATCCGAAAGACGGCACCTTCAACAGTGCAACACTGGGTACGGTAGCAGAGTGGTTATGTCACTGGACTAATGATCCAGAGACATCAGTTTAAATCCCACCACAGCAGCTGGGGAATATAAATTCAGTTAATTAAATAAATCTGGAATTAAAATGTTAGTGTCAGTGATGGTGACCATGAAATATTGGATTGTTGTAAAAACCCATCTGGTTCACTGATCTCCTTTAGGGAAGGAAATCTGCCGTCCTTACCTGGTCTGGCCGATATGTGACTCCAGACCCACAGCAATGGGTTGACTCTTAACTGTCCTCTGAAAGGGCCCAGCGAGACACTCAGTTGTACCAAACCGCTCCGACAAAGTCAGCGTTGTGGGAGCACCTTCACCACACGGACTGCAGCGGTTTAAGGTGGCAGCTCACCACCACCTTCTCAAGGGGCAATTAGGGATGGGCAATAAATGCCGGCCTTGCCAGCGACACCCACATCCAAAGAATGAATAAATAAAGACATTTTAAATTCCCTCAGTAGGGAATCAAGATTTTAAAAAGTGGAGTGGAGATAGAGGATCAGCCACGATCTTATTGAATTGCTTTGGAGGAAGTTCAGAGAAGGTTCACTGGGTTGATTCCGGAGATGAGGGAGTTGACTTGTGAGGAATGGTTGAGTAGGTTGGGCCTCTAACCATTGGACTTCAGAAGAGGTGATCGTATCGAAAATTCAGAAGAATGAGAGGTGATCTTATCGAAACGTATAAGATTGTGAGGGGGCTTGACAAGGTGGATGCAGAGAGGATGTTTCCACTGATGGGGGCGACTAGAACTAGGGGGCATAATCTTAGAATAAGGGGCCGCCCATTTAAAACTGAGATGAGGAGAAATTTCTTCTCTGAGGGGTGTAAATCTGTGGAATTCGCTGCCTCAGAGTGCTGTGGAAGCTGGGACACTGAATATATTTAAGACAGAGATAGACAGTTTCTTAAATGATAAGGGAATAAGGGGTTATGGAGAGCGGGCAGGGAAGTGGACCTGAGTCCATGATCGGATCAGCCATGATCTTATTAAATGGCGGAGCAGGCTCGAGGGGCCGTGTGGCCTACTCCTATTTTTTGTGAGCCATGATCATATTGAAATGGTGGTGCAGGCTCGAAGGGCCGAATGGCCTACTCCTGCATCTATTTTCTATGTGAGGCAAGGTATTGGAAATCGAATTCTACACCCAGTTTCTATTCTTTCTGTTCCAGTCACCGATGCCAATGGCCCCCACGGATGGTCAGCAGCAGTTAGTGGAGTCCTGCTTCCACACGCCTGTTCCCACGGCACAGGGCAAGAAGGCGGAGGGACTGCAGGTCATGGTGGGGTCTCCCGCCCAGCGCAGGCTGGAAATCGAGAACAGCGGCGCAAAGTAACGGATTGTACACTGCGTCTCGCAAATGAACATGAACGGCAGTGGGACGGTTAACTGCACTTACCGATCAATTCCGTCGGGTGTCGCTATTGCTGAAGTTTACCTGTGTGTAACCCCACCAATTGTTTACAAGTCCAGCCCACGCTGAATGATTGAGTACGTTGCTACTCAGTGAATGGGGGGGGGGTGTGCGAGGAAGGACACAGAGCATTACGGATTCTTCCCGCAGTTTATGGGGAGAGGTTTTTTATAATAACGTTGCGATTTTTTTTTTTTTTTTACATTTTAATATATTAAGATTGTCAGAAAAATTCTGGGCGGGGAATTGGGACTTCCCCAGAGCCCAGATTACAGAAGAGCATTTTTCAGGACCGACAGACCTCTCACTGAGGACAGGTGGAATGTAAAACGAACAGTAACTAACCACAGCATGCGGCAGCTGTTGGAATTCGACGTAGTATTACCTCTGTATTTTGTTTAAAAAAAAAAATACCCTTCCTGTATTCACTTGTGTTTGATGGACAGCACGCCCGCCGGTGAGGGTGAGTGTTAGTAATGTGAACGAGTTGAATAACTGCAGAATAATTGTACTGTGCGCTAATCATCAGTTGTCACCAGGCAAGTTTAAATACCCCCCCCCCTGCCCTGCAAAAAATACCCCACGGGGTGAGAGCAAAGAGTTACTTTGGAGCAACTGCACCAAATGACAGTCACGACCAGAAGGGATCTTGGTTTTACCCGTTTCTCGGCCCGGCCCGCTGTATAATTGCGATTCGCTGAGAGTGTGGTGCATTGCGCCGCAGATAGTGGACTGAGATTGCTGCCGTCTGCTCCTTCTCTGTGACGGACAAACTACAAGTCACAGTCTCACTTCACCTAAAGGTCCTCTTTACCCTCTGTCCCGAGCTCGGAGCTGCAGCTAAACGCTCGTGTCCACTTCAAAACCATTACTGATCCCAATCTGCATCCGGTTCCGATATCCAGCATATCCTATATTCCGGTATCCTTGTCCCATCTCCCCCCCCCCCCCACCCCCCCCCCCCCCAAAATTGTATTGTTCTCCCAAAAAGTCTTGTTTTTTAAAAAAAAGAATATTTTTTTACGGAATCTAATTAACCAATTGGAAAAGCTCTCCAATTCACCTTCGATGGTCGAGTACCATTTGAAGGTCGGTTTTATCCTTCTAGCTAGGTCTTGGCCATTACTTGATCCTTCATGGCCCTGTGGGCAGAAGGGTTGCTATGTGTGGTAATTCATAATACAATCACTTTTTGCCTTCACAGTTGGAATATGTACATTTAAAAACAGAAAATGCTGGAGACACTGAGCATCTGTGGCGAGACTATTGGGCACTTTACAGCCTTTGGATTCAGCATCGAGTTCAACAATTTCAGATCATAACCTCTGCCCCCATTTTTTTCAGCCGTTCCCATTTACACCCTCTCTCTAGACCCATCTTTTGTTTCTTTACTTGTCCCATTACCGTCTCCTTTTGCCTCGCACCATCATCCCCTTTTGTTTCTCTAATCTCTCCTGCCTTCCACCCAATCACAGACCTTCCTTTTTGTTCTTTCCTCCCCTCCCCTCTCCCACCTTTCCCGGCCCCTGCACTTGGTCAAGAATCTGTTACTTCTCTAACTTTTTCCAGTTCTGACGAAGGGTCATCGACCTGAAACGTTAACTCGGTTTCTCTCTCTCTCTCTCTCTCTCTCTCTCTCTCTCTCTTCTCTCTCTCCTCTTCTCTTCTCTTCTCTTTCTCTCTCTCTCTCTTTCTTTCTCTCTCTCTCTCTCTCCCCCCCTCCACAGACCTGCCGAGTATTTCCAGCATTTTCTGCTCCTATTTCAGATTCCCAGCTGCCGCAGTATTTTGCTTTTGGAATGTGTACGTAGCGGCCTCTGAGGCCCAGGTTTAAAGTTTTAAACACCGTCTCCCGTTAGTTTGTAGCTGTCGCCAGCTGCTGCTACAAAGATATTTGAGGCTTGTAAAAAAGGAACGGCAATAATCATGGGCGATTTTAACCTTCACATTGATTGGACAAAGCAATATTAGCCAGGGTAGCCTTGAGGAAGAGTTCATAGAGTGTATCCGGGATAGTTTCCTTGAACAGAACGTTGCGGAACCAACCAGGGGGCAGGCTATCTTAGATCTGGTACTGTGTAATGAGACAGGATTAATAAATGATCTCCTAGTAAAGGATCCTCTAGGAAAGAGTGATCATAGCATGGTTGAATTTCAAATTCAGTTGGAGGGTGTGAAAGTTCGATCGCAAACCAGTGTCTTAAGCTTAAATAAAAGAGACTACAAAAGTAATGAAGGCAGAGTTGGCTAAAGTGCACTGGGAAAATAGATTGGAGTGGGACAGTTGATGAGCAGTGGCAGACATTTAAGGAGATATTTCATAACTCTCAACAAAAATATATCCCAATGAGAAGGAAAGACTAAGAGAAGGGATAACCATCCGTGGCTGACGAAGGAAATAAGGGATGGTATCAAATTGAAAACAAGGTCATAGTGTGGCCAAGATTAGTGGGAGACCAGAGGATCGGGAATTGTTTATAAGCCAGCAAAGAACGATGAAAAAAATAATAGAGAGAAGATAGATTATGAGAATAAACTAGCACAAAATATAAAAACAGATAGTAAGAGTTTCTACAGGTACATAAAAAGGAAAAGAGTGGCTAAAGTAAATGTTGGTCCCCTGGAGGATGAGACTGGGGAATTAATAATGGAGAACTGGGAAATGGCAGAGATGTTGAACAAATATTTTGTATTGGTCTTCAAACCAATACACCCTAAAAACACCCTAATAATGGATAATCAAGGGGCTATAGGGAGGGAGGAACTAAATACTATCACTAAAGAAGTAGTACTCGGTAAAATAATGGGATTAAAAGCGGACAAGTCCCCTGGACCTGATGGCTTGCATCCTAGGGTCCTTAAAGAAGTGGCTGCAGAGATAGTGGATGCATTGGTTGTAATCTACCAAAATTCCCTGGATTCTGGGGCGGTCCCAGCGGATTGGAAAACCACAAATGTAACGTCCCTATTTATTAAAAAAAAAGGCAGACAGAAAGCAGGAAACTATAGACCAGTTAGCCTAACATCTGTCGTGAAAATGCTGGAGTCCATTATTAAGGAAGCAGTGGTTGGACATTTGGAAAAGTATGATTCAATCAAGCAGAGTCAGCATGGTTTTATGAAAGGGAAATCATGTTTGACAAATTTGCTGGAGTTCTTTGAGGATGTAACGAGCCGGGTGGATAAGGGGGGACCAGTGGATGTGGTGTATTTGGATTTCCAGAAGTCATTCGATAAGGTGCCACATAAAAGGTTACTGCACAAGATAAAAGTTCGCGGGGTTGGGGGTAATATGTTAACATGGATAGAGGATTGGCTAACTAACAAATCAGAGAGTCAGGATAAACGGGTCATTTTCCAGTTGGCAAACAGTAACTAGTGGGATGCCAGAGGGATCGGTGCTGGGCCTTCAACTATTTACAATCTATATTAATGACTTAGATGAAGGGACAGAGTGTAAGTTTGCTGATGAGACAAAGATGGGTGGGAAAGCAAATTGTGAGGAGGACACAAAAAATCTGCAAAGGGATATAGACAGGCTAAGTGAGTGGGCAAAAATTTGGCAGATGGAATATAATGTAGGAAAATGTGAATTTATCCACTTTGACAGAAAAAATAGAAAAGCAAATTATAATTTAAATGGAGAAAAATTGCAAAGTGCAGTACAGAGGGACCTGGGGGTCCTTGTGCATGAAACACAAAAAGTGAGTATGCAGGTACAGCAAGTAATCAGGAAGGCAAATGGAATGTTGGCCTTTATTGCAAGGGGGATGGAGTATAAAAGCAGAGGAGTCCTGCCACAACTGGAGTACTGCGTACAGTTTTGGTCTCCGTATTTAAGGAAGGATATACTTGCACTGGAGGCTGTTCAGAGAAGGTTCACTAGGTTGATTCCGGGAATGGGGTTGACTTGTGAAGATAGGTTGAGTAGGTTGGGCCTATACACATTGGAGTTCAGAAGAATGAGAGTTGATCTTATCGAAACATAAGATAAAGAGGGGGCTCGACAAGATAGATGCAGAGGGGAAACTAAAACCAGGGGACATAGTCTCAGATGAGGAGGAACTTCTTCTGAGGGTTGTAAATCTATGGAATTCTCTGCACCAGAGAGCTGTGGAGGCTGGGTCATTGAATAAATTTAAGACAGTTTCTTAAACGATAAGGGGATAAGGTGTTATGGGGAGCAGGCATCGAAGTGGACCCGAGTCCATGATCTTATTGAATGGTGGAGAAGGCTCAAGGGGCCAAATGGCCAACTCCTGCTCCTATTTCTTGTGTTGATCTGCTGTAGGATTTCTCCAGTGGGTTAATGGCCCTTGCCACAAAAAAACTCCTCTCCTCGGGGCTAACGCAATTCAAAACACGACAACCCAGCGAATAAGAAATACAGGCTACGCACATCACTTAGTGGGTGATCGTTGAGGGCCCATTTGGCAAGAGGTAGGGAGTGGTCCATAGAAATTTACAGCACGGAAGGAGGCCATTTCGACCCATCGTGTCCGCGCCGGCCGACCAAGGACTATCCAACCTAATCCCACTTTCCAGCTCTTGATCCGTAGCAATATAGTTACGGCACTTCAAGCGCACATCCAAGTACTTTTTAAATACGATGAGGGTTTCTGCCTCTGCCACCCTTTCAGGCAGTGAGTTCCAGATCCCCACCACCCTCTGGGTGAAGAAATTTCCCCTCAAATCTCCTCTAAACCTTCTACCAATTACTTTAAATCTATGCTAAGGGAAATAGGTCCTTCCTATCCACTATATCTAGGCCACTCATAATTTTATACAAGGCTTGACGGGGTGGATGCAGGGAGGATTCAATAAGATCATGGGTGACATTCTACATCAGCTTCACTTTCCGCCCGATCCTCATCCTTAAGTTCCCTTAGAGCCCAAACATCTGTAGACCTCTGCCTTAAATATATTCCACAGCCCTCTGGGGTAGAGAATTCTTCAGATTCGCCACCCCCTCCCTTCCTGTTTTTAGTTCAAAAGAACCTTGAGCCATTTTACGATTCAATCTGACCTGCAGCACCAAACACTATAAATTGTGCCCGTAAGTCAGATGAGGTCGCAAACATCAGAACAGGAGGAGGCCGTTCAGCCCATCGAGCCTGCTCCACCATCCCGTTAGATCGTGACTGATCTGTATCTCCGCTCCATCTACCCGCCTTCGCTCCATAATCCCGTGACGCACTTGCCCAACAAAAAAAATCAGTCAATCCCGGTCTTGAAAATTTCAAACGATAGAAGTGTTTTGCCTTTTGTGGTGGAACGCGAAAATACCAGGCACTGTCTTTTGTTTTCCCTGCGGTTTACTGGGCCTGAATATCTTGTGATGGGATGGGCAGCTGGCGGGGGCGGAGTGGATTTCTGCTGCTGTGCTTGACCCGTGTTAGAGATCCCAGGGGTCTGTCTCTTGTGGGGACCTGGTCCTAATGGGCACAAGGGGGAGCAATCTGGGAGTGCCGCCCGTGCCGATCTGGGAGCGAGAGATATTTTCTTTCTCCCGCCAGCTTTGGCCGTGGTACTAATCTCTCCCTCCCTCGTGAACATTGTACCACAATATTAGGGTCCCGCCTGGGAATTCCAATGGAGCTGGAAACTCCAGCTGCACGTGCGTCGCTGATCACCCTCCCCACCCCAAGAGTTGTAGGGCCCGCCATCATTTGGTGGTGGGGGGGAGAAAGAGGAGAGAAATGAGTCAGCCCCATAAACTTGATCCACTCCGATGTGCGAATATCAAATTGTAATACTTGACAGTTTCTAAAACTTGTTTACATTGTAACTTTCAAATATGGTGCTACTTTTTTTGTATTTAAAATGCTGGATTCTTTTAATTTCAACGCTGCTCACTTGCGACGTCTGCGTATGGATGTTTATGCACTGCTAGTTCTTTAAATTAGTGTTTCACTTTTTGCTGCTTTTGATGTATTTCCACGTGCTGTAGTGATGAAACGTACATGGGGTGGGGGAGGGGCAGTCTTCGTGCTTGTAGCACGGATAGCGAAGGATGATTTCCCGCTAATTCTTCTGCGTGCGCGGCCCATTCAAATTTCCGCGCATGCGTGGGTTTTCCTTTCTCCTCCCCCCCCCCCCCCCCCCATTATAAAGCTGTTGAGCGGCCTCCGCGGGACATCCGGATTGTCGCGCAGCTTACCGGGAACGTTGGTGATGTGACCAAGTCACGTTGCTCGCAAGACCATTTATCGGCGATGCGAGCATTTGGCACGAGCCCAGAAATTCCGGGAAGGGGGAGGGACCTTGATCCGGGGCAAAACGGAACCACCTCCGCTCGCTTGGTAGATGCCCGCCCCTGATCCCAGTTCATTTCCTGGGGCAAGGGCTACTTTATCTATCGTAAGTGGGCACCCATGCTATGTACAAGTCCCCACCTTGGGAGGGGCGAGAGTATATATACGCACTTGCTGCCGTGTAAGTGAGCCCAGATGCTGCAGCAATAATGCATATATTTTTTTTTTAATTGCCCTGTTTATTACAATAGGCTGAAACCAGCCCTTGTGTTCATTGGTGCCAGCGTACCAATCGATAGGAAACACCCCTGTAACTTATTCCCCCTCACTTGAATGTTGTCATAAGATGGGGCACACTGATGGAAGTTTCGATGGGTGGAGAATGGTGCGGGGATTCAATACAACTAGGTTCTGCTCCACGTCTATCCAGGTGAAGGCAATTTCCTGCCCCCTCCCCCAGAATTTCAGAGCTCTTTTGCTTAAGGTAAGGTAACTGAATAAAAAGTAAACCATCCAAGCCCATTTTGTTCATTCTTGGCTGCACAATTTGGAGAGTTATTGCTGCAAAACATGAGTTTGTTGTCGACCTTCAAAGGCTCAGTTCCGTGCTGACCTGGGGGGTGGGGGGCAGAGTCAGCAGCAATGATCTTTCCTGTTAATTTCCCTCCCTCCCTCCCTCGGGCGGCACCAAGAGTTGGGCACAGTTTGTAACCTGGAGAATAAAAATACTCGAGCATCCCTTGGAACTGTTGGCCCTCTGGGTTGTCACCTGATCCGGTTTGCATGCTGCACCGGTCCAGCTATAGTCGTTCATGAGAAAGAGACCAGCAAGCAGCGATTTGGGACTGAAATGGGTTGAAGGGCAGGAAAAGAGCAGAATTTAACATAATATGCACCCATCACCTGTTAGACCAATTCATTCTGATATGAAGATCAAACGCTTTCATTTTCTCAAATTCCTTAAAACAATTTTTGGCGTATTGAGGGAGTGCAGCGAAGGTTCACCAGACTGATTCCCGGTATGGCAAGACTGACATATGAGGAGAAACTGGATCAACTGGGCCTTTATACACTGGAGTTTAGAAGGATGAGAGGGGATCTCACAGAAACTTACAAGATTCTGACGGGATTGGACAGGTTAGATGCGAGAAGAATGTTCCCGATGATGGGGAAGTCCAGAACCAGGGGACACAGTCTTAGGATAAGGGGTAGGCCATTTAGGACTGAGATGAGGAGAAACTTCTTCACCCAGAGAGTTGTTAACCTGTGGAATTCCCTACCGCAGAGAGTTGGTGATGCCAGTTCATTGGATATATTCAAGAGGGAGTTAGATATTGCCCTTACTGCTAAAGGGATCAAGGGGTATAGAGAGAAAGCAGGAAAGGGGTACTGAGGGAATGATCAGCCATGATCTTATTGAATGGTGGTGAAAGCTCAAATGGCCTACTCCTGCACCTATTTTCTATGTAACCTTAGCTAGCCAGGGGTTAAACATATAACAAACTAGGAGGGTTGGGTTCAGGTATTTGTGGAGCTATGAGGCACTCGCTGTGTAAGAGTTATGGAATTGTGTCAATTGCCTGTGTTATTTGAGGGTTTACAGACTCTGATATTCCTGAGATGAAGGGGTTGTCTTATGAAAAGAGGTTGGGCCTATAATAATTGGAGTTTAGAAGAATGAGAGGCGATCTTATTGAAATGTATAAGATTCTGAGGTGGCTTGACAAGGTAGATGCAGAGAGGATGTTTCCCCTCGTGGGGGAATCTAGAACTAGGGGGCATAGTTTTAGAATAAGGGTCCACCCATTTAAAACTGAGATGAGGAGGAATTTCTTATGAGGGTTGTAAATCTGTGGAATTCTCTGCCCCAGAGAGCTGTGGAGGCTGGGTCATTGAATATATTTAAGGTGGAGATGGACAGATTTTTGAGGGTTATGGGGGAGCGGGCAGGGAAGTGGAGCTGAGGCCATGATCTTATTGAATGGCGGAGCAGACTCGAATGGCCGACTCCTGCTTCTATTTCTTGCGTTCTTATATTCAGTTATTGGGGGAGAGGGCAGGATATTCAGTTATTGGGGTACAGAGAAGGATATTCAGTTATTGGGAGACAGGTATTCAATTATTGGGGTACAGAGAAGGATGTTCAGTTATTGGGGTACAGAGAAGGATATTCAGTTATTTGGGTACAGAGAATGATATTCAGTTATTTGGAGGGAAGGGCAGGATATTTAGTTATTGGACTACAGAAAAAGATGTTCAGTTATTGGGGCACAGAGAAGGATATTCAGTAATTGGGGTGCAGGGAAGGATTTTCAGTTACTAGAACATCACCATGCTGTACTGAAAGGGGGCACCCCGTGCTGGACCCGGAGGCTAATGTAGGTCAGCTTACATGGGTGATTAGTGAACGAGATTCATGCCAGTTAGGATGTGGGCAGCAGTGTTTTGGATGAGCTCAATTTACGGCGGGGGGGGGGGGGGGGGAGCTAGCCAGGAGAGTGTTTGTGACAACATGGCCAGGCTAAAACTCAGGGAGATGGGCTGTTCCACTGCATTTCTGCCCCCTCAAAAAAAGCAAGTGCAGAACTTCCAACCTTGTGCAGGAGAAAGGTACGCAAAAGGAGCTTCTGAGATGAATCCTCAACTGCTTCAGAGGGTCTGGTGAACAGGTGGCCATTGTCTCAACGCCCTATTGGTCTGAACATTCCTCCAAACATTGGGCAATTCACTTATTCACACTGTTGCTCAACTTTGCAAATCACTCACTTTACCCTCAATGATTCTTAACTCTACAAACCAGAGCCTTTTGCAAGATTTGAATACTGTTCTGCTATCTCTGGTGGCTTTCCCTGCAACTCTTGACCAGGGTGAACACATGCCAAGTGGTGGATGAACCCTCCCTTCTAAAGAAAGACTTGCATTTCTAACAACTCACATTTACATAGTGCCTTTAATGTAGCAAAACGTGCAAAGGCGCTTCACAAGAGAGATATCAGTAAAATCATTTATGACAGCGAGCCAAAGGAGCTATCAAGCCGCCAGTGGTGGAGTGATTAAAATCAGGGATGTGCATGAGGCCAGAATTGAAGGAGCAGAGATTTATATAGCACCTTTCCAACGACCTCGGGATGTACCAAAGCACTTCACAGTCAAACTTTTTGAAGTCACTGTTGAAATGTAGGAGAGGCAGCAGCCAATTTGCCTCCAATCTCTGTAATGACCTTCCTTGTTTTCCTCTACTTTATCGATGCTACTCTGAACGTGCCTCATATTCCTCCTAAATGCCAAATATACCGTCCTCCCTCTGCTTCCATTTCCCTGAGTCCCTACTGAGCTGAAATTGATGCGCACTGCAATCTTCAACTCGAACCCATTCTCTCTCCGATCCGACCTCCATCATTCCTCCAACAGTGCTCAGGCCTTCAAAATCCATGTGTGGCATCATCAAATCGTTTCCTGATGTCTTGCCTTTTAGAAACATAGAAAATAGGTGCAGGAGTAGGCCATTCGGCCCTTCGAGCCTGCACCACCATTCAATATGATCATGCAACTTCAGTACCCCATTCCTGCTTTCTCTCCATACCCCTTGATCCCTTTGGCCGTAAAGGCCACATCTAACTCCCTTTTGAATATATCTAACGAACTAGCCTCAACAACTTTCTGTCATAGAGAATGCCACAGGTTCACAAATTTCTGAGTGAAGAAGTTTCTCCTCATCTCGGTCCTAAATGGTTTACCCCTTATCCTTAGACTATGACCCCTGGTTCTGGACTTCCCCAACAGCGGGAACATTCTTCCTGCATCTAACCTGTCCAGTCCCATCAGAATTGTATATGCTTCCATGAGATCCCCTCTCATTCTTCGAAATTCCAGTGAATATAAGCCTAGTCGATCCAGTCTTTCTTCATATGTCAGTCCTGCCATCCCGTATTTTACTCTTAGGAACAATTCCAGGGCAATAGATTGAAAGTAATTGGGAGGAGGCTTAGAGGGGATTTGAGGGGAAATGTTTTCACCCAGAGGGTGGTGGGGGTCTGGAACTCACTGCCTGAAAGGGTGGTAGAGGCAGAAACCTTCATAGTATTTAAAAAGTGCTTGGATGTGCACTTGAAGTGCTGTAACCTACAGGGCTACGGAGCAAGAGCTGGAAAGTGGGATTAGGCTGGGTAGCTCTTGGTTGGCCGGCACGGACACGATGGGCCGAATGGCTTCCTCCCTGCTGTAAATTTCTATGGTTCCAGGATTCCATTTACCTGCCTTGGTTCCATATCTCAATACCCTTACTTAATGGCAATCTCAGCATTGAAATTCCAATTGATTTCCCCCCCCCCAGCTTCCAGCATCCACAGCCTTTTGGGGGTGGGGGGAGAGAATTCCAGATTTCCAGTTGTGTGAAGAAGTGCTTCCTGATTTTGCTGCTAAATGGCCTAGCTCTAATTTTAAGATTATGTTCCCTTGTTCTGGACTCCCGCCCACAATAGGAAATAGTTTCTTTAGCCCTATTGAATCCCTTAATCATTTTAATTACCTTGATTGGCTCACCCCTCAACCTTTTAAATGCCAAGGGAACACGAGCCAAGTTGATGCAGCCTGCCCTCATCATTTAATCTGTAAATTCTATGGAAGGCCGGGTATAATTCTGGTGAATCTGCGCTGTATCCCTGCCAAGTCTCTGGAGTTTAACCCACAACCTTCTGACTCCGAGACCAGAGAGCTCACCCAGGGAGTACTACACTGCCGGAGGTGCTGACTTTCAGATCTGACCTTAAACCGAGGTCCCGTCTGCCCTCGCGGGTGGATGCAAACAATTGTATGCCACTGTTTCGAAGAAGAGCAGGGGAGTTCTCGCTGGTGTCCTGGTCAATATTTATCCCTCAATCAACATCACTGAAACAGATTATCTGGTCATTATCACATTGCGTTTGTGGGAGCTTGCTGTGTATGATTTGGCTCTTGCATTTCCTAACTTACAACAGTGACTACACTTCAAAAGTACTTTGGGATGTCCTGAGGTCGTGAAAGGTGCTTAAAAAAATGCAAGTTCTTTCTGTTTTTCTTTCTTTACAAGAGCAATACATCTACCCTGAGGTTCGGTATTGAAAGTTGAACCCAGTGCTGCAGATGTCCCACCTCCTGACTTCCCAAAGCCTTTCCACCATCCACAAGGCACAAGTCAGGAGTGTGATGGAACACTCTCCACTTGCCTGGATGAGTGCAGCTCCAACAACACTCAAGAAGCTCGACACCATCCAGGACAAAGCAGCCGCTTGATTGGCTCCCCATCCACCACCTTCAACATTCACTCCCTCCACCACCGGCGCACCGTGGCTGCAGTGTGTCCCGTCTACAAGATGCACTGCAGCAACTCGCCAAGGCTTCTCCAAAATCATCTCCAAAACCCGCGACTTCTCCCACCTAGAAGGACAAGGGCAGCAGGTGCATGGGAATACCACCACCTTCAAGTCACACACCACCCTGACTTGGAAATATATCAGCCGTTCCTTCATCGTCGCTGGGTCAAAATCCTGGAACTCCCTCCCTAACTGCACTGTGGGAACACCTTCACCACACGGACTGCAGCGGTTCAAGAAGGCGGCTCACCACCACCTTCTCAAGGGCGATTAGGGATGGGCAATAAATGCCGGTCTTGCCAGCAACGCCCACATCCCAGGAACAAATTTTTTAAAAGATGGGGTCTGACTAAGGCTCGATCACTGAAACATCGCTTCCTCACTTTTGAATTCCAATTCCCTTGAGATAAAGGCCAACATTTCATGGACCCTTTTGTCTACGTTTGGAATAGCTTTTGGTGATTAGTGAATGTGGACACTCAAATCCCTTTACTCTTCCACAGCTATCAGTCACCATTAATAAAGTATTCCCATTTGTCTTTGGGTCAGGTACCCACACTTCCCCACGTAGAACTCCATCTTCGATCATTTTGCCCATCCCCTTTCCTTATTGTGGGCGATCGTCTCATCACCATCTGTCTCTCATGGGCCCACAACTATCTGAGTAGAAACTTTAAATCAAGTGCCTGGAGCGGCTTCAAAACTATTTTTGTGAACCTATAAATCAAGTGCCCCCTTGTTAAGGGGCACTAAAACCAGCAAATTAAACAAATTGAACTTTAAACTTTAACGGATCAAATTAAAATTCTGTTCCCGGGGGTGATGATGCACTCCAGTCCCTCCAGCGCTCACCTCTCGCGGAAGGCCACGAGCGTACCAGCGGACACCGCGTGCTCCATTTCCAGGAACGTAGCCACGGAAGAGAGGCAGGCAGTCGGGCTGAACGACCCCCTCGACCGCCCGCTGCCTGGACCGGCTGATGGCCTCTTTGGCCAGGCCCAGGAGCAGTCCTACGAGGAGGCCTTCCGACCTGCCCGCTCCCCTCTGCACAGGGTGCCCAAAGATCGGGAGCATGGGACTAAAATGCAGCCAGAATCTGAGGAGCAGCCCCTTCAAATAATGGAAGAAGGGCTGCAACCTCACACACTGTCATCATAGGCAGTCCCCCGGAATCGAGGAAGACTTGCTTCCACTCTTAGGTGGCTGAATAGTCCAATAGGAGAACCACAGTCCCTGTCACAGGTGGGACAGACAGTGGTTGAAGGAAAGGGTGGGCAGGGAGCCTGGTTTGCCGCACGCTCCTTCCGCTGCCTGCGCTTGATTTCTGCATGCTCTCGGCGACGATACTCGAGGTGCTCAGCGCCCTCCCGGATGCTCTTCCTCCACTTAGGGCGGACTTTGGCCAGGGACTCCCAGGTGTCGGTGGGGATGTTGCACTTTATCAGGGAGGCTTTGAGGGTGTCCCTGTAACGTTTCTGCTGCCCACCTTTAGCTCGTTTGCCTTCACACACTCTACATACACATGGAATATGGACACCTCTCGGCGCAGAAATTACAGGCGGCCTGGGAGTCCGTGAACTGACTTAAAAACCGATTGCACGGGACTGCTCCGTGCAACACCCTCCAGGTCAAGTTTGAATGGCCCTACCTTCCCCTTCACCACCGGCTTTCTCGGAATAGGTTTATAAAAACGTTGGCTTATTAGTTTTGATATCCCTTGCAAAGTATTTTCTTTGTATACCTCTTAGTACTTTCTTTGTATCCCTTTGTTGCTTTCTATAACTGTCCCAGTTATAGAAACTGGGATTTCCCCTTTCCTTTGCAATTGTGTAAACTTTTCGCTTGATGCTGTCTCTTACCTCATTTATTGAGCAGGTTTGCTCACCAACACCAGTGCAGCCGCTGTCTCTCAGGGATATGTACTGGCCTTGAATACTTCCCACTGTTTATCATTTACTCATTAACAGTCCAGCCCAGTTTACTAAGGTCAATGTATGTCTCATCCCTTCTCTCACTGCAGTTTAAAACTTTGGCTCGTGACTCTCCCTTCACCCTCTCAACCCTCATTATCATAGGCAGTCCTTTGTATCGAGGATGACTTGCTTCCACGCCAAAAAGGGATGAGTTCACAGGTGTTTCAATGAAGGACCTAATATTCCGGATCCCGAACTACATCTTGAAGGGTGGAAGATGCCTGTGCGTGGATTTTTTTAACGTGTGGTGGCCGTTGTACACCAGCCACCACACGGGCTTGACAGAGCTAGTTCTCGGTCCAGTGGCAAGGGTTAACCAGGACGACTGGAGACCAGCTCTGCTGCACGGACCTAGTGCGCGCACATATCGCAGTGTGGGCTGGGCCCGTGCTGCCCCTGGGCCCTCGCCTCTTCTGGGCCCCGAACTCGCGCCTTCCCTGGGCCCCGATCACATCCCTCCAGTCTCTCGCCGCTCCTACTGTACCTGCCCACGCTCCAATCACCGACCTGGACCTTGATTGACGTCACTCTACGGTGCCGTCGCCCTCCTGCACCAGCTCGCGCTGTTCCCTGAAGTGGTATGCCTCCGCGCTGCTCCCGAGGCCACTGCACCTCCGCTCCATTTATGGCCCCGACCTGCTGCTGGTGTTCCCACGCTGCTGCCCCCTCAACCCTCTCAACCCTACTATCACAGGATTACATAAAGAAAGACTTGCATTTATATAGCGCCTTTCACAACTGCCGGACGTCTCAAAGTGCTTTTCAGCCAATGATGTTCTTTGGAAGTGCAGTCACTGTTGTAATGTGGGAAACGCGGCAGCCAATTTGCGCACAGCAAGCTCCCACAGACAGCAATGAGACAATGACCAGATAATCTGTTTTTTTTTTGTTATGTTGATTGAGGGATAAATATTGGCCCCAGGACACGGGGGATAACTCCCCCGCTCTTCTTCGAAATAGTACCGTGGGATCTTTTACATCCACCTGAGAGAGCAGACAGGGCCTCGGTTTAACGTCTCATCCGAAAGACGGCACCTCCAACATAGGATACAAGGCACAGAAACAGGCCATTCGGCCCAACCAGTCCGTGCCGGTGTTTATGCTCCACTCGAGCCTCCTCCCATCTTTCCTCATCTAAATCTATCAGCATAACCCTCTATTCCCTTCTCCCCCATATGCTTGTCCAGCCTCCCCTTAAATGCATCGATACTATTTGCTTCAAGCACTCTATCAAAACCTTTCAGAATTTTAAAGGTCACTCCTCAGCCTTCTGTTTTCGAGACGTCGCCCAGTCGCCCATCTCGAATCCATCACACACTTGTGTCAGCTCGCGCTGGAAGCTGCAGTGGCCCAGTCCAGCTCGTTTTGAAGCCCTAATCTGCGGAGATATTCTCTCGCGGGTCAGGGTGGCCCATGATGTTCCATGTTGGAGGTGCTGTCTTTCGGGTGAGACATTAAACCGAGGCCCCGTCTGCTCCCTCAGGTGGACGCAAAAGATCCCACGTCACTATTTCGAAGAGGAGCAAGGGGAATTATCCCTGGTGTCCTGGGCCAATATTTATCCCTCAATCAACATCACTGAAAAACAGATTATGTGGGTGATGTCATCAGGACCCAGGTCGCCATTGGGAGCGTGGGCAGTAGCATTGGCGGGACCCTGGTAAAGCAGAGGAGCGAGAAGGTCGTGACGGAGGTGCGACGAGTGATTGGGGCGGAGGAGCGATGAGGGTTCGTGGCTGAGATTCGGTGGGTGATCGTGCAGAGGTGCGGCAAATGTTTAATGCGGAGGTGCGGCAGGGGATCGTGGCGGAGGTGCGGCGAATCAGGGTGCGGGGCCCAGGAGAGGCGAGGGCCCAGGGGCAGCACGGGCCCAGCCCACACCGCGATATGTGTGCACACTAGGTCCGTGCAGCAGAGCTGGTCTCCGGTCATCCTGGTTCAACCCTTGCCACTGGACCAAGACCTTGCTCTGTCAAGCCCGTGTGGTGGCTGGTGTGCAACGGTCACCCCACGTTAAAACAATCCACGCACAGGCATCTTCCACCCCCTCAATTGGAGTTCAGGACTGGAACATCGGGTCCTTCATTGAAATATCTGTGAACTCATGTGGAAGCAAGTCATCCTCGTTCGAGGGATTGCCTATGATGATGGTTTTTGAGAGAAAAGAGACACAGCCTGTTCATCCTTTCCTGTTAGGTATACATATATATCAGATTCAATCATATTATCATCAGTGTTCTCTCCAATTTCATTTGGGCCTGCACAGACACTTTAAGAGGCAGTGTGGGCCATTCAAAATACCGTGCATGGCCGTTTTTTGTATTGAAAAGCCGGCTGCACAGCTTACAGGGTGTTACATTTAGAATAACTCCAAGACTGCATACTGTATACTGTAAGCTCAAACTGTTGTGACCTTGGTCTCTTTAATGTCACTCCAGAGTGAGGAGACAGCCTGGGAGACTGCCTTTTATACCTGCTTGCCCAGGTTGTGCAGGTGACCCTTAGGTCTCCCACAGGTGCGCCCCCTGGTGGCAAGTCTTACACATTGGTACTGTTTACATACATAACACAGGGAACACTGATTATGATCACAATTTGAAAGAAAGACTTGCATTTATATAGCGCCTTTCACAACACCGGATGTCTGAAAGAACTTTACAGCCAATTAAATACTTTTGCAGTGTGCTCACTGATTTAATGCGGCAGCCAGTATGCGCACAGCAAGCTCCCACAAACAGCAATGTGATAATGACCAGATAATTTGTGGGGGGGGGGGGTTTGTTATGCTGATTGAGTGCGTTGAACCCAAAAAGCCTTCTGACACAGAGGCGAGGGTGCTATCCACGGAGCCACAGCTGACACTGCTTGATAGAAAATTACTGAAGGCTTTAAGTGATCATCTCACAGTTATTTGGCAATTGATTTGATGTGTGTGGGGAGTAGGTAAATGATTAAAAAAAAACACAGTTAGCGCCCATAAAAACAACACAGAATTGTACATTTCACATTGGGTTTAACAGAAATGGATCTGTCTTTCTGTCACTCACTCACATTGGGAAGTATGTGGGTCAGCTCGCCTCTGTAAGGCGGGGCCAGTCACTGACGTGTCTGCATTGAGTCTGGGAGCTCAGAAAGCAAGTTAAAGCTCACAGGAACCCCGTTACTGGTTTACAGAGACCGAATCCCGTGAGTTGCTGATAGCGTGTGTGTCTCTCTCTCTCTCTCTCTCATTGTTCCGGGTAAGCAAATGTGTGGGTTTTTAAAAAATGTTTTTAAAACTCTCTCTTTCTTGAATTGCAGCAGGTTTTTTTAAAAATGCAAAACAGGAGAGAGAAGCTAAACTTCTGGCGTTTCCCCCCACAACATAAATAACCAGCCCACTGCACCAGTCTGCAGCAGAGAGTGGGTCAGTCACCTTGCAGTAAATTTCACCCACTCTCTGAGCTGTGCCGAGTGTGGGGCTCCAGACTTTCTGATTATTAATAGTTACATGTCAGGCTTTTCAAACAGGGCAGAAATACATCAAACTGCGCGCATTCACCCAGAATCAATTAATTCCCAGTTCTGCTCACCCAGAAGCTTTATATTTTCGCTCCCAGCTGAGCTTCAGTCTGCCTGTTGTTCTCGTGTTGGGCGGAAAGAGCAGACAAAATCGGGCACCTTTTAGTCAGGAGGCTAGAACCATATCTGTATTTTAAATTGGGGAAACCGCTACGGTGAATGGGGTGCGTTTCAGGGGAAAGCGAGATAAACGCATGAGGGAGACAGGATTAGAAGGGTTTTTTTTTGTTCTCCTTATTTAAGGAGGGATATACTTGCATTAGAGGCAGTTCAGAGAAAGTTCACTAGGTTGATTCCTGAGATGAAGGGGTTGTCTTATGAAGAAAGGTTGGGCCTATACTTATTGGAGTTTAGAAGACTGAGAGGTGATCTTATTGAAACATACAAGATAATGAGGGGGCTTGACAGGGTAGATGCAGAGAGGATGTTTCCTCTCGTGGGGGAATCTAGAACGAGGGGGCACAATCTCAGAATAAGGGGTCGCCCATTTAAAACTGAGATGAGGAGGAATTTCTTGTCTCAGAGGGTTGTAAATCTGTGGAATTCTCTGCCCCAGAGAGCTGTGGAGGCTGGGTCAATGAATATATTTAAGGTGGAGATAGATAGATTTTTTTTGAGTGATAAGGGAGTAAAGGATTATGGGGAGTGGGCAGGGAAGTGGAGCTGAGTCCATGATCAGGTCAGCCTTGATCTTATTAAATGGAGCAGGCTCGAGGGGCCAGGTGGCCTACTCCTCTTATTTCTTATGTTATAATCTGTTGATGGGGTGAGATGAAGCTAGTGTGGAGCAGTTTGGCCGGTTTGTATGCTGGACAGTCTGTGATCTGTTTTTGCACGTCTCGATCACACTGTTGCATCTTTCTAAACTGAAGCCGGATGTTTTAGCACTGACCTGGAGTTAGAAACTTACAAGCAGTAGAAAGACTTGCATTTATTCAACCTCAGAACATCCCAAAGCGCCTCAGTCAGTGGAGCACTTTTCCACTGTTGTAATATCGGAAACACAACAGCCAATATGCACACAGCAAGCTTCCACAAGCAGCAATGTGATAATTAACCTATTTGTTTTAATGATGTTGATTGAGGGATAAATATTGGCCAGGACCCCGGATGTACTCCCCTGCTCTTCTTTGAAATAGTGGCCTGGGATCTTTATGTCCACGCGAGAGCAGACGGGGCCTCGGTTTAAGGTTCTATCCGACAGACGGCACCTCCGACAGTGCATGCTCCCTGGGCGCATTGGTCTAGATTTTGTACCTCAACACTGAACATAAATAGAAAAAAAGACTTGTAGTTATATAGTGCCATTCACAACCACCGGATAGGGAGGGGCAGAGTGTGTGGGGGGCATTGACGGGGGGGGGGGGGATGGGGAGGGGCAGTATGTGGGTGGGGGAGGGTCAATGGTGGGGGAGGGGCAGAGTGTGGGTGCGGCAGGGGGGGTCGATGGGGAAAAGTGATCAATACGGGAGAGTCGATGGGGAAGAGTGATCAATACGGGAGAGCTGGGGTGCTTATGCAGTTGCAGCAGATGTAGCTCCACTTGTTGTTGGGGAACTAATCTGGTCTAAAAACTCTCCATTTGGAAAAAGAATGCAGTGGGTTTTTTTTTTAAGGAAATTGCATGACAAATGCACCCAAAGACCCACTATTTGCAATAATAGGACAAATCAACAGTTTGATGGATTTATACCAGCAGGGCTCCGTTAGTTGGTGAATTAATGTCCTTTAAGTTCATTACAAATGTAAGGCGAGTCTATTAACGTGCTCTTTAAGGTTAAATTATGTGTGTGAGCTGAAAATTGCATTCTCAGATTATCCCTCAAGTCTGACCAACCTGCGCATCTCTTGGGGATTGGGAAGGAGAGGAAGCTCTCTCGCTCTCTCTGGAGCATGAGGTGATCACGGTGTTGGTGCTTGCTGTACCAATGGGCTGGTGTACAGACACAGTAGAGCACAGCCTGAAGGTACCACTCACTCTCTTTTAGAACATAGGAGCAGGAGGAAGCCATTTGGCCCCTCGCGCCTGCTCTGCCATTCAATAAGATCATGGCTGATCTGATCATGGACTCAGCTCCACTTCCCATAACCCTTTACTCTCTCATCGTTCAAAAATCTGTCTATCTCCACCTTAAATATATTCAATGACCCAGCCTCCACAGCTCTCTGGGGTAGAGAATTCCAAAGGTTCATGACCCTCCTGAGAAGAAATTCCTGTTGAGCGAAGTAAAAGAGGAAATAGCAGAGGCCTTGACCATCATTTTCCAGTCCTCTTTGGATTTGGGCCTAGGACTGGAGGACTGCTAATGTGGTACCCTTGTTTTAAGAAGGGAGAAAGGGATAGGCTGAGAAATTACAGGCCTGTCAGCCTAACCTCAGTGGTGGGAAAATTATTGGAAAAAATCCTGAAGGACAGGATAAATCTACATTTTAGTAAGGCAAGGATTAATTAGGGACAGTCAGCACGGATTTGTTAAGGGAAAATCGTGTTTGACTAACTTGATTGAATTTTTCGAGGCAGTAAACAGGAGGGTAGTGCGTACAATGTAGTGTATACGGACTTTAGCAAAGCTTTTGATAAGGTCCCACATGGTAGACTGGTCACGAAGGTTAAAGCCCATGGGATCCAGGGCAAAGTGGCAAGTTGGATCCAAAATTGGCTTAGAGGTAGAAAGCAAAGGGTGATGGGTGTTTTTGTGACTAGAAGGATGTTTCCAGTGGGGTTCCGCAGGGCTCAGTACTGGGTCCCTTGCTTTTTGTGGTATACATCAGTGATCTAGATTCGAGTCTCGTCGTCGAGAGCATGCAGAAAGCGAGCGCAGGCAGCGGAAGGAGCATGCGGCAAACCAGACTCCCCACCCACCCTTTCCTTCAATGACTATCTGTCCCACCTGTGACAGACTGTAATTCCTGTATTGGACTGTTCAGCCACCTGAGAACTCACTTTTAGAGTGGAAGCAAGTCTTCCTTGATTTCGAGGGACTGCCTATGGTGATGGAGATTTGAATGGTATGCATCAATGATCTAGATTTGAATATGGGGGGTATGATTAAGAAGTTTGCAGATGACACTAAAATTGGCTGTGTGGTTGACAATGAAGAGGAAAGTCATGGGTTGCAGGAGGATATCAATCTACTGGTTAGGTGGGCAGAGCAGTGGCAAATTGAATTTAATTCAGAGAAGTGTGAGGTAATGCACTTGGAGGGCTAATAAGGAAAGGGTATACACATTAAACAGTAGGCCACTTAGAAGTGTAGATGAACAAAGGGGCCTTGGAGTGCTTGTCCACAGAACCCTGAAAGTAGCAGGCCAGATGGATAAGGTGGTTAAGAAGGCATACGGAATGCTTGCCTTTATTGGCCGAGGCATAGAATACAAGAACAGGGAGGTTATGCTTAAATTGTATAATACTTTGGTTAGGCCACAGCTGGAATACTGCGTGCAGTTCTGGTCGCTGTGTTTATAGGAAGGAAGTGATTGCACTGGAGAGGGTGCCGAGGAGATTTACTAGGATGCTGCCTGGAATGGAGAATCTTGTTTATGACGATAGATTGGATCGGCTGGGTTTGTTCTCTTTGGAACAGAGGAGGCTGAGAGGGGACCTCATTTGAGGTGTATAAAATTTTGAGGGGCCTGGATATAGTGGATAGCAAGGGCCTATTTCCCTTGGTGGAGGGGTCAATTACGAGGAGGCCTGGATTTAAGGTGGTTGGTGGAAGGTTCAAAGAGGATTTTAGGGGAAGCTTCTTCACCCAGAGGGTTGTGGGGATCTGGAACTCACTGCCTGGAAGGGTGGTAGAGGCAGAAACCCTCACATTTAAAAGATGCTTGGATGGGCACTTGAAGTGCCGTAACCTGCAAGGTTATGGACCTAGAGCTGGCAAGTGAGATTAGACTAGATAACCTCTTGCTGACTGGCGCAGATACGATGGTAAGTACTGCAGGGAGTTGAATACGGCCAGGGTGATCTGGACTAGTTTTGATCGTCTGGATGGGTTAGAGAGGGATTTTCCCAGATATATTTTCCCCAATTGGCCTTGGTTTTTAATCTGTTTTTTGCCTCTCCCAGGAGATCACATGGCTCCGGGTGGGGTGTAGAATGTTTCAGTATAAGGGGTATCGCAGTTGTGTGAGGCGGACTGGTTAGGCCGGGTGCTCTTTACCTTTCCGCCATTGTTCATTGTTCATGGGTTTATATGTAACCTTCAGGGCTGTGTGGCTATTTGTCGGCCGGCGTGAACACGATGGGCCGGAATGGCCTCCTTCTGCGCTGTAAATTTCTGCTTCTGCCTCCATTAGGGCGGCCCCGTATTCTGAAACTATGCCCCCTAATTCTAAAGTATCTCAGGAGGGGAAACATCCTCTCTGCATCTACCCTTTCAAGACCGCTCAGAATTTTATACATTTCAATAAGATCACCTCTCATTCTTCTAAACTCCAATGAGTATATGCCCAACCTGCTCCAACCTTTCTTCATAAGTCAACCCCTTCATCTCCGGAATCAACCCAGTGAACCTTCTCTGAACAGCCTCCAAGGCAAGTATATCGCTCCTTTAAATACGGAGACCAAACTGTACGCAGTACTCCAGATGTGACCTCACCAATACCCTGTACAGTTGTAGCAGGACTTCCCTGCTTTTATACTCCATCCCCCTTGCAATAAAGGCCAACATTCCATTTGCCTTCCTGATTACTTGCTGCACCTGCATAATAACTTTGATATAGTTTTATCGAGGAGGGAAGTAATTCTAAGAGGAAAATTGGATTTTCAAAAATGAAATGTTTAATAGCCGTGGTATTTCCAAATTCTTTTTTTTCTTCATTCCTGGGACCATCGAATCATAGAAATTTACAGCACGGAAGGAAGGAGGCCATTTCGGCCCATCGTGTCTGTGCTGGCCAACAGAGCTACCCAGCCTAATCCCACTTTCCAGCTCTTGGTCTGTAGCCCTGCAGGTTACGGCACTTCAAGTGTACATCCAAGTACTTTTTTAAATGTGGTGAGGGTTTCTGCCTCGATCACCCTTTTTCAGGCAGAGAGTTCCAGACCCCTACCACCCTCTGGGTGAAAACATTTCCCCTCAAATCCCCTCCAAACCTCCCACCAGTTACTTTAAATCTATGCCCCCTTGATATGGGGATCACTGGCAAGGCTGACATTTATTGAATATGTATATTGCCTGAAAAGCTGGTGGAAGCAGTTTCAATAATAACTATCAAAAGGCAATTGGATAAATACTTCTAAGGGGAATAATTTGCAGAGCTATGGAGTAAAGACCAGAGGGAATGGGTCAAATTGGATCGTTCTTTCAAAGGGCCGGCAAAGGGACGATGGGTCACGTGGTCTCCTTCTGTGCTGTATCATTCTATAAGCAAGTCATTGAAATGAATTGACTGTGGACATGTTAGCCTGAGCTGGACTGTGACTGGTTGAGGTGCAGGGTTCCCATCTCAGATTGTCCCACCTAGTTGGTGAGACTTCAGTCGGAATTGGGCCAGCAAAGTCAGAGAGGTATCCCAACTTGACTTTCTCCTCTGGTCACATTTCTTGGTGTAATCGGCATGTGTAATGTTGGCCGTAGTTCAGTGGGCAGCACTCTCACCCCTGAGTCAGAAGGTCATAGGTTCAAGACCTCCCCACGCCCCCCCCCCCCCCCCCCAGGAACTTGAGCACAAAAATCTAGGCTGACACTCCCAGTGCAGTGCTGAGGGAGCGCTGCACTGTCGGAGGTGCCGTCTTTGAGATGAGACGTTAAACCAAGGCCCCGTCTGCTCTCAGGTGGATGTCAAAGATCCCACATTACAACAGTGACTACACTCCAAAAGTACTTCATTGGTTGTAAAGCGCTTTGGGACGTTCAGTGGTCATGAAAGGCGCTATATAAATACAAGTCTTTTTCTTTTACTATTTCGAAGAAGAGTTCTCTGCAGTGTCCTGGGGCCAATATTTATCCCTCAATCAATGTCACTAAAACAGATTATCTGATCATTATCACATTGCTGTTTGTGGGAGCTTGCTGTGTGCAAATTGGCTGCCGCGTTTCCTACATTACAACAGTGACTACATTTCTTGGCTGTAAAATGCTTTGGGATGTCTGTGAAAGTCTTCCTTCCTTTTGTCTCATATTTTCTGTTTTTTTTTAAAAAGGCATAGCACATCTAGATGGGTTAACACAAGTCCTGATTTATCTGATAATGTGATCTGTGTCTCGAAGGACTTTCTCCTGCCAACTAATTCCTCGAGCATGCTTAAACAATTCAGGAACAAAAACATAAACCACTTGCATTAAGACTAAAATACTAAAAAAATTCCGTCGGCAACAGTCTGTCAAAACACGTACATCTATCGGACATCCATTTCTTGACGTTGAGGAAATTGCTAATTTGTTTGAAACCAGAAATTACTGTGGTGATAATTAGTGAAGGGGATTAGGTGATAAAACGTTCCCCTTATTTGGAACGGTTCCAACATAAGCAGCTACTCTAGCTGATGTTCACAAGTCCAGACTTTCTAAACCCATTCCCCTTTAGGATTGGACTGAGTGCAGGAGATTTTTGTTTCAAAATTATGCTCTGTTTCTGCTGCACTTGATGTGCAATGTGCTCAGCACAACCTTGTCATCATAGGCGGTCCCTCGAAACGAGGATGACTTGCTTCCACGCCAAAAAGGGATGAGTTCCCAGGTGTTTCAATGAAGGACCTGATATTCCAGATCCTGAACTACATCCTGAAGGGTGGAAGATGCCTGTGGGTGGATTTTTTTAACGTGGGGTGACCGTTGCACACCAGCCACCACACGGGCTTGACAGAGCTAGGTCTTGGTCCAGTGGCAAGGGTTACCCAGGACGACTGGAGACCAGCTCTGCTGCACGGACCCAGTGCGCGCACATATCGCAGTGTGGGCTGGGCCCGTGCTGCCCCTGGGCCTCGAACTCGCGCCTCTCCTGGGCTCTGATCACATCCCTCTACGAACTCTTGCCGTTCCTTTGCCCCGACCTCGCCGCTCCTGCTGTACCTGCCCGCGCTGCAATCAGCCGTCGCCCTCCTGCAGCAGCACGCGCTGCTCCCTGCAATGGCCCCGGGCTGGGCCATTGTTCAACCTTGTACTACTTTTCTGACAGACTAACACACACTTTTTGTCATCGATCCGGGGGGGGGGGGGGCGGTTTGGGGACCTCCAGGTCTGCGTGGTCTCGCCTGCTCTCCTGGTCCTCAAAGCTGCATTTGTGGTTAATTTGCAGCAGACACTTTCTTCCCCTTGTCTCGTCCCCTCCCCAGTCTATTTTGGATACATGCCATTCTTGGGAGTACTGTTGTACCATGATTGAAGATTTTAATTTAATATTGTGTATTTACTATCGGGGAAAGACTGAACAGACTGGGGCTCTTTTTGCTGAGAAGAAGAGATGATTGAGGAATGACCTAATAGAGGTTGTTTAAAAAATTCTGAAAGAGTTTGACAGGTTAGACGTAGAGAAGATGTTTCCACTTTGTGTGTGTGTGGGGGTGCGGAGGGGAAAGATACCAAAACTAGGGGGCCATGAATATAGGACGGTCACTAAGCAATCTGATAGGGAATTGGGGAGAAACTTCTTTACCCAGAGATTGGTGAGAATGTGGAACTCCTGACCACGGAGTTTGAGGCGAATAGTATCGATGCATTTAAGAGGAAACTTGAAAAGTACATGCGGGAGAAAGGAATATATAATTCTTACAGGGATTGACAGGGTAGCTGCAGGGAGGATGTTTCCTGGGTTGGGGAGTCTAGAACCAGGGGTCATAGTCTCAGGATAAGGGGTCGGTCATTTAGGACTGAGAGGAGGAGAAACTTCTTCACTCAGGGTGGTGAATCTTTGGAATTCTCTGCCCCAGAGGGCTGTGGAGGTTCAGTCTTTGAGAATATGATGTGATTGGGATTACGGAGACGTGGCTCCAGGATGATCAGGGCTGGGAACTCAACATTCAGGGGTATTCAACATTCAGGAAGGATAGAATAAAAGGAAAAGGAGGTGGGGTAGCATTGCTGGTTAAAGAGGAGATTAATGCAATAGTTAGGAAAGACATTAGCTTGGATGATGTGGAATTTATATGGGTAGAGCTGCAGAACACCAAAGGGCAAAAAACATTAGGAGTTGTGTACAGACCTCCAAACAGTAATAGGGATGTTGGGGAGGGCATCAAACAGGAAATTAGGGGTGCATGCAATAAAGGTGTAGCAGTTATAATGGGTGACTTTAATATGCACATAGATTGGGCTAGCCAAACTGGAAGCAATACGGTGGAGGAGGATTTCCTGGAGTGCATAAGGGATGGTTTTCTAGACCAATATGTTGAGGAACTAACTAGAGGGGAGGCCATCTTAGACTGGGTGTTGTGTAATGAGAGAGGATTAATTAGCAATCTCATTGTGCGAGGCCCCTTGGGGAAGAGTGACCATAATATGGTGGAATTCTGCATTAGGATGGAGAATGAAACAGTAAATTCAGAGACCATGGTCCAGAACTTAAAGAAGGGTAACTTTGAAGGTATGAGGCGTGAATTGGCTAGGATAGATTGGCGAATGATACTTAGAGGGTTGACTGTGGATGGGCAATGGCAGACATTTAGAGACCGCATGGATGAATTACAACAATTCCTGTCTGGTGTAAAAATAAAAAAGGGAAGGTGGCTCAACCGTGGCTATCGAGGGAAATCAGGGATAGTATTAAAGCCAAGGAAGTGGCATACAAATTGGCCAGAAATAGCAGCGAACCAGGGGACTGGGAGAAATTTAGAACTCAGCAGAGGAGGACAAAGGGTTTGATTAGGGCAGGGAAAATGGAGTACGAGAAGAAGCTTGCAGGGAACATTAAGGCGGATTGCAAAAGTTTTTATAGGTATGTAAAGAGAAAAAGGTTAGTAAAGACAAACGTAGGTCCCCTGCAGTCAGAATCAGGGGAAGTCATAACGGGGAACAAAGAAATGGCAGACCAATTGAACAAGTACTTTGGTTCGGTATTCACTAAGGAGGATACAAACAACCTTCCGAATATAAAAGGGGTCAGAGTGTCTAGTAAGGAGGGGGAACTGAGGGAAATCTTTTAGTCGGGAAATTGTGTTGGGGAAATTGATGGAATTGAAGGCCGATAAATCCCCAGGGCCTGATGGACTGCATCTCAGAGTACTTAAGGAGGTGGCCTTGGAAATAGCAGATGCATTGACAGTCATTTTCCAACATTCCATTGACTCTGGATCAGTTCCTATGGAGTGGAGGGTAGCCAATGTAACCCCACTTTTTAAAAAAGGAGGGAGAGAGAAAACAGGGAATTATAGACCGGTTAGCCTGACCTCAGTAGTGGGTAAAATGATGGAATCAATTATTAAGGATGTCATAGCAGTGCATCTGAAAAATGGTGACATGATAGGTCCAAGTCAGCATGGATTTGTGAAAGGGAGATCATGCTTGACAAATCTTCTGGAATTTTTTGAGGATGTTTCCAGTAAAGTGGACAAAGGAGAACCAGTTGATGTGGTATATTTGGACTTTCAGAAGGCTTTCGACAAGGTCCCACACAGGAGATTAATGTGCAAAGTTAAAGCACATAGGATTGGGGGTAGTGTGCTGACGTGGATTGAGAACTGGTTGTCAGACAGGAAGCAAAGAGTAGGAGTAAATGGGTACTTTTCAGAATGGCAGGCAGTGACTAGTGGGGTGCCGCAAGGTTCTGTGCTGGGGCCCCAGCTGTTTACATTGTACATTAATGATTTAGACGAGGGGATTAATTGCAGTATCTCCAAATTTGCAGATGACACTAAGTTGGGTGGCAGTGTGAGCTGCGAGGAGGATGCTATTAGGCTGCAGAGTGACTTGGATAGGTTAGGTGAGTGGGCAAATGCATGGCAGATGAAGTATAATGTGGATAAATGTGAGGTTATCCACTTTGGTGGTAAAAACAGAGAGACAGACTATTATCTGAATGGTGACAGATTAGGAAAAGGGAAGGTGCAACGAGACCTGGGTGTCATGGTACATCAGTCATTGAAGGTTAGCATGCAGGTACAGCAGGCGGTTAAGAAAGCAAATGGCATGTTGGCCTTCATAGCGAGGGGATTTGAATACAGGGGCAGGGAGATGTTGCTACAGTTGTACAGGGCCTTGGTGAGGCCATACCTGGAGTATTGTGTACAGTTTTGGTCTCCTAACTTGAGGAAGGACATTCTTGCTATTGAGGGAGTGCAGCGAAGATTCACCAGACTGATTCCCGGGATGGCGGGACTGATCTATCAAGAAAGACTGGATCAACTGGGCTTGTATTCACTGGAGTTCAGAAGAATGAGAGGGGACCTCAAGGAAACGTTTAAAATTCTGACGGGTTTAGACAGGTTAGATGCAGGAAGAATATTCCCAATGTTGGGGAAGTCCAGAACCAGGGGGTCACAGTCTGAGGATAAGAGGTAAACCATTTAGGACCGAGATGAGGAGAAACTTCTTCACCCAGAGAGTGGTGAACCTGTGGAATTCTCTACCACAGAAAGTAGTTGAGGCCAATTCACTAAATATATTCAAAAGGGAGTTAGATGAAGTCCTTACTACTCGGGGGATCAAGGGTTATGGCGAGAAAGCAGGAAGGGGGTACTGAAGTTTCATGTTCAGCCATGAACTCATTGAATGGCGGTGCAGGCTAGAAGGGCTGATGGCCTATTCCTGCACCTATTTTCTATGTTTCTATGTTTCTATATTCAACATAATAAGAACATAAGAACATAAGAATTAGGAACAGGAGTAGGCTATCTAGCCCCTCGAGCCTGCTCCGCCATTCAACAAGATCATGGCTGATCTGGCCGTGGACTCCGCTCCATTTGCCCGCCCGCTCCCCGTAACCCTTAATTCCCTTATTGGTTAAAAATCTATCTCTGAATGTATTCAAATCACAATGAGCTAGCCTCAACTGCTTCCTTGGGCAGAGAATTCCAATGAAGTACTTTTGGAGTGTGGTCACTGTTGTAATGTGGGAAACGCGGCAGTCAATTTGCGCACAGCAAGCTCCCACAAACAGCAATGTGATAATGATCAGATCATCTGTTTTTGTGATGTTGATTGAGGGATAAATATTGGCCCAGGACACCGGGGATAACTCCCCTGCTCTTCTTTGAAATAGTGCCGTGAAATCTTTTATGTCCACCTGAGAAATCGAGGCCCTGTCTATTCTAACGTCTCGTCCGAAGGACGGCACCTCTGACAGTGCAGCACTCCCTCAGCACTGCGCAGGGAGTGACAGCCTGGATTGGAAAGTGGCTAATGTAACGCCTCTGTTTATATTTTTTTTAAAAAGGGGGCAGACAAAAGGCAGGTAACTATAGGCTGGTTAGTTTAACATCTGTAGTGGGGAAAATGCTTGAAGCTATCATTAAGGAAGAAATAGCGGGACATCTAGATAGGAATAGTGCAATCAAGCAGACACAACATGGATTCATGAAGGGGAAATCATGTTTAGTTAATTTACTGGAATTCTTTGAGGATATAACGAGCATGGTGGATAGAGGTGTACCGATGGATGTGGTGTATTTAGATTTTCAAAAGGCATTTGATAAGGTGCCACACAAAAGGTTACTGCAGAAGATAAAGGTACGTGGAGTCAGAGGAAATGTATTAGCATGGATCGAGAATTGGCTGGCTAACAGAAAGCAGAGAGTCGGGATAAATGGGTCTTTTTCGGGTTGGAAATTGGTGGTTAGTGGTGTGCCACAGGGATCGGTGCTGGGACCACAACTGTTTACCATATACATAGATGACCTGGAAGAAAGGAGGAGAGAAAGGAGGGGGGGGGGGGGGGGGAGGAGAGAAAGGGGGGGGGGGGGGGGAGGAGAGAAAGGAGGGGGGGTGGGGGAGGGAGGAGAGAAAGGAGGGGGGGGGTGGGGGAGGGAGGAGAGAAAGGAGGGGGGGGGTGGGGGAGGGAGGAGAGAAAGGAGGGGAGGGGGGGGAGGAGAGAAAGGGGGGGGAGGGAGGAGAGAAAGGGGGGGGGGAGGGAGGAGAGAAAGGAGGAGGAGGAGGAGGAAACAGTAAAAGGGAATATTATTTGAATGGGGAGAAATTACAACATGCTGCGGTGCAGAGGGACCTGGGGGTCCTTGTGCATGAATCCCAAAAAGTTAGTTTGCAGGTGCAGCAGGTAATCAGGAAGGCGAATGGAATGTTGGCCTTCATTGCGAGAGGGATGGAGTACATAAGAACATAAGAATTAGGAACAGGAGTAGGCCATCTAGCCCCTTAAGCCTGTTCCGCCATTCAACAAGATCATGGCTGATCTGGCCGTGGACTCAGCTCCACTTACCCGCCCGCTCCCCATAACCCTTAATTCCCTTATTGGTTAAAAATCTATCTATCTGTGACTTGAATACATTCAATGAGCTAGCCTCAACTGCTTCCTTGGGCAGAGAATTCCACAGATTTACAACCCTCTGGCAGAAGAAATTCCTTCTCGACTCGGTTTTAAATTGTCTCCCCTGTATTTTGAGGCTGTGCCCCCTAGTTCTAGTCTCCCCGACCAGTGGAAACAACCTCTCTGCCTCTATCTTGTCTATCCCTTTCATTATTTTAAATGTTTCTATAAGATCACCTCTCATCCTTCTGAACTCCAACGAGTAAAGACCCAGTCTATTCAATCTATCATCATAAGGTAATCTCCTCATCTCCAGAATCAGCCTAGTGAATCGTCTCTGTACCCCCTCCAAAGCTAGTATATCCTTCCTTAAGTAAGGTGGCCAAAACTGCATGCAGTACTCCAGGTGCGACCTCACCAATACCCTATACAGTTGCAGCAGGACCTCCCTGCTTTTGTACTCCATCCCTCTCGCAATGAAGGCCAACATTCCATTCGCCTTCCTGATTACCTGCCGCACCTGCAAACTAACTTTTTTTGGGATTCATGCACAAGGACCCCCAGGTCCCTCTGCACCGCAGCATGTTGTAATTTCTCCCCATTTTACTGTGTTTTTTTCCCAAGGTGGATGACCTCACATTTTCCGACATTGTATTCCATTTGCCAAACCTTAGCCCATTCGCTTAACCTATCCAAATCTCTTTGCCGCCTCTGTGTCCTCTACACAACCCGCTTTCCCACTAATCTTTGTGTCATCTGCAAATTTTGTTACACTACACTCTGTCCCCTCTTCCAGGTCATCTATGTATATTGTAAACCGTTGTGGTCCCAGCACCGATCCCTGTGGCACACCACTAACCACCGATTTCCAACCCAAAAAGGACCCATTTATCCCGACTCTCTGCTTTCTGTTAGCCAGCCAATTCTCTATCCATGCTAATACATTTCCTCTGACTCCGCGTACCTTTACCTTCTGCATAAGCAGATAGGTCCTGCTGCAACTGTATAGGGTATTGGTGAGGCCGCACCTGGAGTACTGCTTGCAGTTTTGGTCACCTTACTTAAGGAAGGATATACTAGCTATGGAGGGGGTACAGAGACGATTCACTAGGCTGATTCCGGAGATGAGGGGTTTACCTTATGATTGATTGAGTAGACTGGGTCTTTACTCGTTGGAGTTCAGAAGGATGAGGGGTGATCTTATAGAAACATTTAAAATAATGAAAGGGATAGACAAGATAGAGGCAGAGAGGTTGTTTCCACTGGTCGGGGAGACAAGAACTAGGGGGCACAGCCTCAAAATACGGGGGAGCCAATTTAAAACCGAGTTGAGAAGGAATTTCTTCTCCCAGAGGGTTGTGAATCTGTGGAATTCTCTGCCCAAGGAAGCAGTTGAGGCTAGCTCATTGGTTAAAAATCTGTGATTTGAATACATTCAATGAGGGAATTAAGGGTTGCAGGGAGCGGGCGGGTAAGTGGAGCTGAGTCCACGGCCAGATCAGCCATGATCTTGTTGTATGGCGGAGCAGGCTCGAGGGGCTGGATGGCCGCCTCCTGTTCCTAATTCTTATGTTCTATGTTCTTATGTTTATGCTCAAGGCCTGGAGTGGGACTTGAACCCACAACCTTCTGACTCCGAGGCGAGAGTGCTGCCCACTGAGCCACGGCTGACAACCCAAGTGACAACCCAAATAATCGGGAACAGGAATTCTGCCCAAATCTGCCTCGCTAATTTGGGAATACTGGGGCTAATTGTAGTACCTGCCATTACGTAGCATGTCCAGCACAGAATCGGGCCATTCAGCCCAGCCAGTGTTTATACTCTACACGAGCCCCCTCCCATGACCTCTAACCCTATCAGCATATCCTTCTATCGCTTTCTCCCTCATGTATTTATCCAGCTTCGCCTTAAATGCATCGATACTATTCGCCTCATCTGCTCCCAATGTGGTCGCAAGTTCCACATTCTCACCACTCTTTGGGCCACCGACTCCATCCCCTTCCCTGGCCACTGTCTGAGGTTGAACTGGACTGTTCGCAACCTCGCTGGCCTATTGACCCTGAGCTGACCTTCCCACCCCATCTCCTCTCCATCACCAAGAACGCCTACTGCCATCTCCGTAACATCGCCCACCTCCACCCCTGCCTCACTTTGATGGAGAGACACAAGCGAGTTCTGTAATGAACCTCCAGTCTACCTCGCTACACTCTGCCCAAGAGTTGTTAAAGGCCAAAATCTATTTCCCTCATATGAACTGGCACCATGGAGTTGAAACAGATTTCAATTCCTTATGGGTGTCGCTGGCAAGACTGGTACTTATTGCCCATCCCTAGTTGCCCTGAGAATTAGGAGCAGGAATCGGCCCCTCGAGCCTGGTCCGTCATTCAATAAGATCACGGCTGATCTTCGACCTCAACTCCACTTTCCTGCCCAATCCCCATATCCCTTGATTCCCTCAGTATCCAAAAATCTATCGCTGTCTGTCTTGAATATACTCAAAAACTGAGCCTCCACAGCCCTCTGGGGCAGAGAATTCCAAAGATTCACCACCCTCTGAGTGAAGAAGTTTCTCCTCCTCTCAGTCCTAAATGGCCGACCCCTTATCCTGAGACTGTGACCCCTGGTTCTAGACTCCCCAGCCCGGGGGAAACATCCTCCCTGCATCTACCCTGTCAAGCCCTGTGAGAATGTTGATATGTCTGTAATAACTTGATAGACTGAACACTGTAAACTAACACGGGTACAAACCTGGCTCTGCTTTATTCGGGCCCAAAGTGATTACATTACACGATGGCTTGCCTTTTATACCTGGGCCGTGCGTACAGCCCAATGACCTCCGACAGTGGTGCCACCTGGTGGCTAGTAACCGCCAAGTATACATACATGATAGTTGATGGTGGGACGATTTCTTGGAAGAGATTGACTGGGATGATGCCAGAACTGAGTGTACAACTATTGAGGAAGACTGAACAGGCTGCGGCTCTTTATATTTCTAGAAAGGAGAAGGCTGAGGGATGAGCTGATAAAGGTCTTTAGAATTCGGGTAGTTGTCGAGAGGGTTTGCACTTGTGGCAGAATCCAAACTAGGGGCCATCAGTATAAGACGGTCACTAATAAATCCAGTTGTGAATTCAGGAGAAAGGTCTTTACCCAGAGAGTGGTGAGAATGTGGAACTCGCTGCCTCAGGGAGTGGTTGAGGCGAATAGTATCGATGTACTAGACTTGGAACACGCTGCCCGATAGGGCGTTGGATATAGATTCAATTGTGGCCTTCAAAAGGGCAATTGGATAAATGTTTGAAGGTGAAAAACGAGCCGGGGGAGTGGGACTGACTGGATCGCTCTTCGAAAGAGCCTGTGCAGACTCGATGGGCTGAATGGCCTCCTGTGCTGTACTATTCTATGATTCTATGCATTAAAGGAGAAGCTCGATAATTAGCTGAGGGAGCGAAGTATAGAAGGATATGTTAATACGATGGACTGAGGTTTGGGGGGGAGGAGACTGCATGGAACATCAACCCCGGCAAGGACATGTTGGGCTGAATGGCCTGTTTCTGTGCCGCAAGATTCTATCCCTGAGTTGACCACGTTTGTGTGGGCCTGGAGTTGGAGGTGGGTCAGATCGAGTGAGGATGCATGTTTCCTTCCCTCGAGGACATGCGAGCCAGTTGGGTGGTTTTGTCTGTCTGGCAGTTTCATGGTCACTTTTACTGATGCCCAGTGCTCTCTTATTTACAATTGATTTTGATGAGGCTCTGGCAGCTAGCAACCCTGAAATATCTCGTGTGACTGGGTACTTGTTCATGTTGGGAAGTCTGTGCATCAGCTGTAGGACTGAGGCAGCCAAATCTCGGCTGGGTTACAGATGGGGAGCAATTTTTGCTGCCTGTTGTTCTGCCTTCGGTATAAAGAGGGAACTTGCGTTTGTATAGCGCCCGTCACGACCTCGGGACACCACAAAGCGCATTACAGCCAAATGAAGTGCGTTTTGAAGTGTAGTCACTGTCGTGATGCAGGAAACGCGGCAGCCAGGTTACACACCGCAAGCTCCCACAGAGGGCGCAGTTGCTCAGTCCGAGGATTGCGCGGTGACTAACTGTTTCTGCCGATGTCGTTCACAGGTGCGGGATGCCTAACTGGGGCGGCGGGAATAAATGTGGGAGCTGCCAGAGAACCGTGTACCACGCAGAGGAGGTGCAGTGTGACGGCAGGAGTTACCATCGGTGCTGCTTTCTCTGCAGTAAGTCATTTTATGTTTTTCCCTTTTCTCCCCCACAAACCTTCTCTCGACTGTTCGATTTCCAGAGTGTGGCACCATCAGCATTAATGCCCGATAACATAGGAATTAGGAGCTGGCCATTCGGCCCCTCGAGCCTGCTCCACCATTCAAGAAGATCATGGCTGATCTTCGACCTCAACTCCACTTTCCTGGCCCTCGTCCCGTATTCTTCGATTGAGGATTAACTTTTTACATGAGGCTGCTCAAACATTCAGGATTGCTGATCATGTGAATACTTTATTTTGATCTTTATTTATCAAGCTTGCCCTGCGAGGAGAGATTGAGTGGACTGGTCCTATATTCCCTAGAGTTTAGAAGAATGAACGGTGATCTCATTGACCCATTCAAAATTCTTTTAGGGCGCTGACTGGGTTAATACTGAGAAAATGTTTCTCCTGGCTGGGGCATCTAGAACCAGGGGTCACACAGTCTCAGGATAAGGGGTCGGCCATTGCGGACTGAGATGAGGAGAAACTTCTTCACTCAGAGGGTGGTGAATCTTTGGAATTCTCTGCCCCAGAGGGCTGTGGAGGCTCAGTCGCTGAGTATATTCAAGGCTGAAGTCGATAGATTTTGGGGAACTAAGAGATATGGGAACAGTGCAGGAAAGTGGAGTTGAGGCAGAAGATCCGCCATGATCTCATTGATTGGTGCAGCAGACTTGAGCAGCCGAATTGCTGACACCTCCTAATTCTTATGCCTGAGGGGACAAGGTCTGTAGCATAGGCCGTCGTCGTCGTCATCATCATCATAGGCAGTCCCTCGGAATCGGAAGACTTGTTTCCACTCTAAAAGTGAGTTCTCAGGTGACTGTACAGTCCAATACGGGAATTACAGTCTCTGTCACAGTACGCCAGTTGTTTTTGTATCTTTTACACGCATCTCTTGAAGTAGTGGAAGGATTTGCAGGCTGAATATGAACGTTCCTTTCATGGCCGTGACCATCTTTATACCAGAGGGTCAGATCTATACTGTGGGAGAGTTTGATGGGCTCCCACAACTCCAACGATGGAGGGGGGGCATCTATGATGAGAGGGGGGAGGGCCAGCCACGATGAGGGGGTGGGGGGGGTGGAGGTGCACCCACGATGAGGGGGATGGGGCAGCCAAACCCTCTGGACGTGAGTATCCTGCTGGATGTTGTAGAGCCCCATCTAGTGGACCACTGATGCATTAACAATAAAAGGTCATGTAGCAAGGTCACATGACAGTTTCTGTTCAGAAGCCATCTTGTAGTGTGTGCTTGAGTAGCTGTATGAAGATATCACGCATGTCAACTCGGAATTCCAAGCGGGAGTTCCAACCCCACTCGCCGGGACTGTCGTGGTCCGACACCTTCGGACTCCGAGGCGGGAGTGCTTGCACTGGGCTACAGGCTGGCTCCACCACCGACGTTGGATGGGGAAAAGAGAACATGAATCGAAGTGATGCCGCCAATCGGACTGTTTAAAAGCCCAGAGATTGCCGGAGAGATGGAAAACTGAAGGAGGAAAAGAATTTCACACTTTCGAGGTTGGGGGGGGGGGGTGGAGGAGGAGGCTGTGTATTTTGTCCCTATTTCAATGCAGTGAGGAATGGAGGAAAAGTGGGAAAGGAAATTGGATGAAGAGCTAAGGGGGTGGGGAAGAGAAAAGAAAGCTTGAAAGGAGAATGCTCTGTCAACCACTCCAGGGTACTGGAACATCTTGTGGAATATTGGTGTCCGAGAGGAGATGGTGGAACTACCTCATGATCCAAGTTACAGGACATTATTATTTGTCTGTTCTATCGCAGTCTGAGTATGAATCTATGCTGTACGTGTACCATCTACAGGATGCACTGCAGCAACTCGCCAAGGCTTCTTCGACAGCACCTCCCAAACCCGCGACCTCTACCGCCTAGAAGGACAAGGGCAGCAGGCGCATGGGAACACCACCACCTCCACGTTCCCCTCCCAGTCACACACCATCCTGACTTGGAAATATATCGGCCGTTCCTTCATCGTCGGCAGGTTAAAATCCTGGAACTCCCTCCCTAACAGCACTGTGGGAGCACCTTCACCACACGGACTGCAACGATTCAAGAAGGCGGCTCACCACCACCTTCGAGGGGCAATTAGGGATGGGCAATAAATGCCGTCCTTGCCACCGACGCCCACATCCCAGGAACGAATAAAAAATAAAATGTCCTTTGGTCAATAATGAGGTGCCCAAAACTGCGCGTGGTGCCCAACGGGAGAGAAAGTACAGTTAGTCAATGAGCACCTGAAGGGGGAAGATGGGTCAATGTTTAGGACCTGGCCTTTCCCCTCAACATCTCGCCAACCTGCTGTGCCCTTCCAAACTTTTCCATTTGTATTCCAATATCATTGGATGTAGGGGGCATTGAACCATTGATTTTGATGGTTAAGGTGAAGTTAGCTGATTCCAATAGTTTGGCAATATATTTTTGTAAGACCGTTGATGTTCTTGAGTGCTTTGACTCCTGCCAAGAGTTACTCATTAGTACTGCGTAATAAGACGCATTACATGTGGGTTTATAATAGGGCCCAAGTTTCCACACGATAAAAAACGGGCGCCCCTCTGAGCTGGGTGCCCGTTTTTCGCGCCTAAAACGGCGCTGGAAAAAAAACTCGCAATTCTGGAGCGCCCTGCAGCTCCTTGTCTGTTTGGCGCGGCGCCCAGGGGGGCGGAGCCTACACTCACGCCGATTTTGTAAGTGGGAGGGGGCAGGTACCATTTAAATTATTTTTTTTCCTGCCGGCAACTCTGCGCGTTGGAGCGTTCGCGCACACGCAGTGTGACGGAAACATTGGCACTCGGCCATTTTTGTAGTAGTTTAATTTTTGAACATTTTTTAATAAAAGCACATTCACATCAGCACAGAGAAGGCTGCAGGAAGCCTCAAAGTTGAGGCAGCCGTTTCCCTCCCCCCTCCCCGCACGCCGTCGGGAACGCCCCCCCCCTCCCCCCCCCCCCCCCCCCCCCCAGCGGGAACGAACGCAGAATTCTCCGTGCCTGAAGCACTTTCTCACAGGTAGGAAGATGGTTTATTTAATCTTTTCTTTGCTTATAAATGTTTATTCAGGTTGGATTTATTTGTATAAGTATAAATAAGGATTTATTGTAGAATTTAATGACTTCCCTTTTCCACCTCCTTCCCCACCTCGTTCCCGACGCCTAATTTGTAACCTGCGCCTGATTTTTTTAATGTGTAGAACAGGTTTTTTCAATTCTACAAAAATCTTCACTTGCTCCATTCTAAGTTTAGTTTGGAGTACGTTTTCACTGTGGAAACTTTCAAATCAGGTGTCAGTGGCCGGACACGCCCCCTTTTGAGGAAAAAAATTCTGTTCCAAAGTGGAACTGTTCTACCTGACTAGAACTGCAGGAAAAAAAAATGTGGAGAATTGTGATTTCTAAGATAATCCATTCTCCACCAGTTGTTCCTAAAAAAAAAAAAAAAAAAAAAATCAGGCGCAAATCATGTGGAAACTTGGGCCCATAGTTCTTGTCCCTAACTCTCCTTACTGTACAGGTTGTCGGGTTAAGTAACTCCAAGGATACTATTTCAATCAGTGTTTACTTTCATGAAATAATTGATTTATATTAAAAAAAATTCCTTTTGGAATGAATTGTCTGATATACATATTGCGTACAAAATTCAAATATGCTTTGTGAAATGAAATCAGTTTTGTATTGAAATAGAGAATTCAGAAGAAACTTTCTTTAACCAATAGAGCTCTTTTAAAATCATGACCAGTTTTGATAGTGGATACAGAGAGAATGTTTGGGAAAATGCTGGCTTTCATTATTAAGGAAGCAGTAGTGGAACATTTGGAAAAGCATGATTTAATCAAGCAGAGTCAGCATGGTTTTATGAAAGGGGAATCATGTTTGACAAATTTGCTGGAGTTCTTTGCAGATGTAACGAGTAGGGTGGATAAGGGGGAACCAGTGGATGTGGTGTGTTTGGATTTCCAGAAGGCATTTGATAAGGTGCCACAAAAGGTTACTGTACAAGATAAAAGTTTTGGGGGTAATATATTAGCATGGATAGAGGATTGGCTAACTAACAGAAAACAGCCGGGATAAATGGGTTATTTTCCGGTTGGCAAACAGTAACTAGTGGGGTGCCATAGAGATCAGTGCTGGGTCCTCAACTGTTTACAATCTATATTAATGACTTGGATGAAGGCACTGAGTGTAATGTAGCCAAGTTTACTGATGATGCAAAGATGGGTGGGAAAACAAATTGTGAGAAGGACACAAAATCTGCATAGGGGTATAGTCAGGCTAAGTGAGTGGGCAAACATTTGGCAGATGGAGTATAATGTGGGAAAGTGTAAGGTCATGCACTTTGGCAGAAAAAATAAAAGCAAGTTATTATTTAAATAGAGAAAGATTGCAAAGTGCTGCAGTACAATGGGACCTGGGGGTACTTGTGCATGAAACACAAAAAGATAGTATGCAGGTACAGCAAGTGATCAGGAAGGCCAATGGAATCTTGGCCTTTTTATTGTAAAGGGGATGGAGTATAAAAGCAGGGAAGTCTTGCTACAGTTATACAAGGTATTGGTGAGGCCACACCTGGAATACTGCGTGCAGTTTTGGTTTCCATATTTAAGAAAGGATATACTTGCTTTGGAGGCAGTTCAGAGAAGGTTCACTCGGTTGATTCTGGGGATGAGGGGGTTGACTTATGAGGAAAGGCTGAGGAGGTTGGGCCTCTACTCATTGGAATTCAGAAGAATGAGGGGTGAACTTATCGAAACGTGTAAGATAATGAGGATGTTTCCACTGATGGAGACTAGAACTAGAGGACATAATCTTAGAATAAGGGGACTGCCCATTTAAAACTGATGAGGAGGAATTTCTTAGGGTTGTAAATCTCTGGAATTCGCTGCTTTAGAGAGCTGTGGAGGCTGGGTCATTAAATAAATTTTAAGACAGAAATAGACAGTTTCTTAAATGATAAGGGGTTGTGGAGAATGTGCAGGGAAGTGGAGCTGAGTCCATGATTGGATCAGCCATGATCTTATTAAATGCTGGAGTAGGCTCGAAGGGCCAGGTGGCCTACTCCTGCTCCTATTTCTTATGGTCTTATGTTTCCACTTGTGGGCAAGAACACAATGAGACACCATCAATATAAGATAGTCACCAAGAAATCCAATCGGGAATTCAGAAGAAACTCCTTTACCCAGAGAGTGGTGAGAATGTGGAACTCGCTGCCACAGGGAGGGGTTGAGGCGAATAGTATCGATGTATTTAAGGGGAGGCTGGATAAACATATGAGGGAGAAGGGAATAGAGGGTTATGCTGATAGATTTAGATGAGGAAAGACAGGAGGAGGCTCGAGTGGAGCATAAACACCGGCATGGACTAGTTGGGCCGAATGGCCTGTTTCTGTGCTGCATATCCAACGTAATGTCCTATCTAATTGCAGATCCCGATCTTAATCCTCTGTCATTTTCCCTTTTCTTGTCCGATATTACATTAATAAATAGTTTGTGCCGTGCTTAAGGAATGTTAAAGAAAGCCAAGCCCCCTTTTCAGCCAAATCACTAAACTCAGCTTGTGGAATGTTGGACCAAATTCCTGCATGACCTCAGTCCACACACACACACACACACACACACACACACACACACACACACACACACACACACACACACACACACACACACACACACACCTCAAACAACTCTAGGCGCGCGCACGCGTCTTGAGAGGCAAGGTTCAAGAACATAGGAACAAGAACATAGGAACAGGATTCGGCCCCTGGAGCCTGCTCCGCCATTCAACAAGATCATGGCTGATCTTCAATCTCGACTCCACCTTCCTGCACTGTCCCCATATCCCTTAATTCCCTTTGTTCCCCAAAATCTGTCGATCTCTGTCATGAATATACTTAACGACTGAGTCTCCCCAGCCCTCTGGGGTAGGGAATTCCAAAGATTCACCACCCTCCGAGTGACGAAGTTTCTCCTCATCTCAGTCCTAAATGGCCGACCCCTTATCCTGAGACAGTGACCCCTGGTTCTAGACTCCCCAGCCCGGGGGAAACATCCTCCCTGCATCTATCCTGTCAAGCCCCTTAAGAATTTTGTATGTTTCAATGAGATCACCTTTCTTCTAAACTCTAGAGAATATAGGTCTAGTCTACTCCATCTCTCCTCGTAGGACAATCTCTCTTCCCCCGCCCCCCCCCGGGCCAATCCCAAGAATCAGTCTGGTGAACCTTTGTTGCACTCCCTCTATGGCAAGTATGTCTTTTTCCTTTTGGTAAGGAGACCAAAACTGTACACAATACTCCAGGTGTGGTCTGCCCTGTATGATTGTAGTTGTGTATGTATAATGTATGTACAGTTACATTAGACCACAATGTATCTTCACACTGTATACACTATACCTGTACCACCAGAGGGTGCTACTGGTGAAGACCTAGGGGTCACCTGCACACTGCAGGTAACCCAGTATAAAAGGGAGCTCACCTCTTGGTGTCCTCACTCAGGGAGCTACAATAAATGGATGAAGGTCACATCAGTTCAAGTACAATACCTTACCTCGTGGAGTGCTTACACATAACAGTAGTGAGACTCTTGTACTCTAAGTTTAGGGAGGGAATTCCAGAGTTTAGGACCCTATCCTTTGCTGGGAGTACACATTCCTGAAATGAGCTCTTATACGCTTGACATTACATTCAGCCTAAACTAAAAGTGCCTATTCTCTTTCCAGTGGCCTGCAGGAAAAATCTTGACAGTACAACGGTGACGATTCATGGCTGTGAGATCTACTGCAAGTCGTGCTACGGGAGGAAGTATGGTCCGAAAGGCTACGGGTACGGGCAAGGAGCCGGTGTGCTCAGCACGGACCGGGGGGCAAGGCTGGGCGTCAGCGTGCAGGCGTAAGTGTTGACGTGCCGGTGAACTGAATGTGACGTAAAGGCAGAGTGTAATTGTGCTCCCTCTGGTGGACTACTGATGCACTGCAACTACTGATGTCAATAATAAAGGATCATGTGGCAAGGTCACATGTGGACAGTTTCCTGTAGAAGCCATCTTGTGTGGTGTGTTTGTTGATGCCGTGGGGATATATCACATGGGGCGGGAGAAACTGCAAAAGCTCAGCAAGCTCCATCAGCCTCTGAATGAGAAATGTGTTTATTTTTTTCAATGTAGGCACTTGGGGCAATTTTTCGCTGCCAGCCTGCTCCTTGCCATTTTCAGGATGTGGGTGTCGCTGGCAAGGCCGGCATTCATTGCTAGTTGCCCACAGACGGTGGTGGGCCAACAAAGTAGCTTCCTCGACCACTTTACAGAGCAGTTAAGATTCAAGCACTTTGGTGTGGGACTGGAGTCACATGTAGGCCCCAATGGGGTAAGGACGGCAGATTCCCATCCCCTTTCCCCACATTACAACAATGACCACACTTAATAAGTACTTCACTGGCTGGGAAGCCCTTTGGAACGTCCTGTTGTTGAGGATTAACCAAAACCGAGCCCCTACCCTCCCTCCCCAATGGATGTAAAAGATCCCACGGCACTATTTCAAAGAGTCCTGGGGTCAATATTTATCCCTCAACCAGCATCACTAAATCAGATTACCTGGTCATTATCACAGGGCTATTTGTGGGAGCTTGCTGTGTGCAAATTGGCTGCTGCAACTCCTACATTACAACAGTGACTGCACTCCAAAGGTACTTCATTGGCTGTAAAGTGCTTTGAGACCTCCTCCCCCTCCCCCTCCCCTGCACAGTTCCAGTCTCCATATTATAAAAAGGATATACAGGCAAACTGATTGAGCAGCATGACCCCAGACTGCGGGGGGTGCAACTATCTATCTGTAAAGACAATGGGCTGGGTTCTTCTCTCGAGAAAAGAGAAGGCTGAGGGATGACCTCATTGAGATCTTGAAGATTTGAAACAGTTTGATGGGGTAGACATAGAGAAGATATTTCCACTTGAGGGAGAGACCAGAATAGGGGGCCTAAATACAAGATAGTCACCAATAAATCCAATCAGGCATTCAAGAGAAACTTCTTTCCCCAGAGAGCGATGAGAGTGTGGAACTCGCTGCCACAGAGTGGTTGGGGTGAATAGTGTAGAAACATTTATAGGGAGGCTAGATAAGGTCACGAGGGAGAAAGGATTGGAAGGATATGGTGATGGGGTGTGAGGAGGCTGGTGTGGAGCATAAACCCCGGCACGGAGCCGATGGGCCGAATGGCTTGTGTCTGTGCTGTACATTCGATGTAATAACTGTGGTACCATGTAGCCAATGGCAACTGCCACCAATTGGGACTGATGGAAGGAAGGAAGGAGTTGTATCGGCTTCTGTTAAGTCCTGACTTTAAATGTACTGACTTACACGAGGCACATGCTGAAGTCAAGGTCACTCAGGACCTGCACCTTTAATTCCAGCTCTCCAGTGCTGCACTTGCCGGAGACCTCTCTTTTTATATACCACAGTGGGACAGGTATGGAGTGTCTCCTGCAAGTGCACCCCTGGTGGTAAGGTATGCTTATTGTTACAGGTCATATCCAGTTACAGTCATGTATCGCATGGTAAGATACAGTAATGTGAGATACATGACCGCTTCACTCGGTTTGTTTATCTCCGCAGCCTGCAGCCTCGTCGGGCAACGACCAACGTCAATACTTCCAAATTTGCCCAGAAGTTCGAGGGCGCAGACAAGTGTTCCCGATGCGGCGATTCGGTTTACGCGGCGGAGAAAATAGTCGGTGCTGGGAAGGTGAGGCTTTGATCGTCTTCCTGTGATACACTTTTTTAACATGTCGCTGACGGAGCTTGCGGTGTATCACAGCGCGCCTTCATTCATTGTGGTAGTGGCTCAGTGGGCAGCACCCTCACCTCTGAGTCAGAAGGTCATGGGTTCAAGTCTCACTTCAGAGCCGTGAGCACTAAATCCAACCTGACGCCCAGTGCAGTGCTGAGGGAGTGCTGCACTGTTGGAGGTGCCGTCTTTCGGATGAAACCGGGACCCAGTCTGCCCCCTCGGGTGGACGCAACAGATCGGAGTCCTGAAACGTTTAATTGATCCTCCATCACCACCAACTTTAAGGGGAGTGTGTTCCAGATTCCCATTCATGAGCTCCAAGCCAAGTTACAACATTTAATTCGGTATATCTGGTGCCATGTGGGTTGGTACCAGGTAAACTAAACGGTAAAAGCCGTCAGACTGTTGAAAAAAAACTCAACTGGTTCAAGAATGTCCTTTGGGGAAGTGGACCTTCAGACCCTACCTGGCCTGGCCTACACGTGACTCCTGTCCCACTCCATCATCATCATCAAAGGCAGTCCCTCTGAATCGAGGAAGATTTGCATCCACTCTAAAAATGAGTCCTTGGGTGGCTGAACAGTCCAATACAAGAGCCACAGTCTCTGTCACATGTGGGACAGACAGTGGTTGGAGGAAAGGGAGGGTGGGACTGGTTTGCCGCACGCTCCTTCCGCTGCCTGCCCTTGATTTCTGCATGCTCTCGGTGACGAGACTCGAGGTGCTCAGCGCCCTCCCAGATGCACTTCCTCCACTTAGGGTGGTCTTTGGCCAGGGACTCCCAGGTGTCGGTGGAGATGTTGCATTTTATCAGGGAGGCTTTGAGAGTGTCCTTGTAGCGTTTCCTCTGCCCATTTTGGGTCATTTACCGTAAAGGCGTCCCGAGTAGAGCGCTTGCTTTGGGAGTCTTGTGTCAGGCATGCGAAATATGTGGCCTGCCCAGCGGAGCTGAACGAGTGTGGTCAGTACTTCAATGCTGGGGATGTTGGCCTGGTCGAGGATGCTAATGTTGGTGCGTCTGTCCTCCCGGGGGATTTGCAGGATCTTGCAGAGACATCGTTTGTGGCATTTCTCCAGCGACTTGGTGTCTACTGTACATGGTCCACACTCTGTTTGACTATCAGTCTTGGTAGTCTGTCGTATCCAACAAAGACGTTGATGTGCTAATCATCGATGGCATGTGTCTTCAAGTGGCTGTATGTGCATCCAGAATTGGCCTATAGTCTCTTGCACGTGGGACAAGGGAAGTTCGATGTGCCTGATGCTGACAGTACTGCCACCTGATGTCGTCTATCTCTAGTGTCCCGCAGGCGTGGACATCGGCTTTCTTCGAAGGTCTGGCAGGCAGTCCTTGTGAGGATTCGCCACTGGATTTTATTAGCTGCTGTATTCTCGAGGTCCTTTGGTCGGATGCCACAGTACTGGAGGGTTAGCCTTGATGCAATCTTTGTAGCGCTTGCAGGGGGCGCCCCTGGTGTCTTTGACCTTCACCGAGCTCGCCGTAAAGAAGCTGATGAGGGATCCTTGACTCAGCCATGTGGATGACATGTCCAGCCCTTGGGGTAACTGGTGGTGATCCTACTCACGTCACCCATGCAAAGAGCAGATATTTAAAAAGAACAATGCAATGTGAAATAGACTAGTCCTCATGAAATGTCTTTTAATTCTACACACTTTGAAATTAATTAACTAATTGCTGAAGCTAATGACAGAAGTAGCCCACACGGGAGGGAGGGAGAAGAGCCAGCATACTCGCTGAGAAATAATTGACATTTACACGGTCAAGTGGAACGCATTGCCCGAAAGGGCGGTGGAAGCTGAATCAATAGTCATTTTCAAAAGGGAATTGGATAAGGGGGAAATTTCCAGGGCTACGGGAGGCGTGGGACTGAGCGATCGCTCTTTCGAAGAGCCAGCACGGGCTCGATTGGCCCAATGGCCACCTCCCTGTGCCATTAGATTGCAGGTGATTTACTGTCAGCTGCCCGTAAACAGCTTACTGTGAAACTCATCATGACTTCTCCGAAACAAACCTACATTGGGGGAGTCATCGGAATTCAATCTGCGAACTAATCTAAAACAATTGGTAACTTATTCATGTCTTGGCTTCGTTTAGGTGGAGAATTTTGGTTGGGGGAGGGGAGGGAATGGAATGGAGAGGATTATCCAAGTTATATGAAATAAGGAGAGGACTTGCATTTATATCGTGCCCGAGCCGTCCATCAGTGGCTCAGTGGGCAGCACACTCTCCTGAGTCAAGGTTGTGGGTTCAAGTCCCACTCCAGGGACTTGAGCATAAATCCAGGCTGACGCTCCCAGTGCAGTGCTGAGGGAGCGCCGCACTGTCGGAGGTGCCGACTTTCAGCTGAGACATTTAAACCGAGGCCCCGTCTGCTCTCGGGTAGATGTAAAAGATCCCACGGCACTATTTTGAAGAAGAGCAGGCGAGTGATCGATTCGCCCCCAGTGTCCAGGGCCAATATTTATCCCTCAATCAACATAACACAATCCGATTATCTGGGTCATTATCACATTGCTGTGTGTGGGAGCTTGCTGTGCGCAAATTGGCTGCCGCGTTTCCCACATTACAACAGTGACTGCACTCCAAAAAGCACTTCATTGGCCGTAAAGCGCTTTGAGACGTCCTGAGGTTGTGAAAGGCGCTATATAAATGCAAGTCTTTCACCACCTCTGTCCCAAAGCGCTTTACAGCCAATGAAGTGCTTTTTGGAGTGTAATCACTGTTGTAATGTGGGAAGGACAGGGAGACAAAGCAATTGTGCCAGTTTGATTGTGTGGAGTGATGCAGCCACCAATTGTTTCTCTCCCACCAGCCATGGCACAAGAACTGCTTCCAATGTGCCAAGTGCAGCAAGAGTTTGGAGTCCACCACCATGACGGAGAATGAAGGTGAAATCTACTGCAAGAGTAAGTGTGTTTCTTTTGAAATATCTGCGTGATTTAAAAAAGTTTTTGCATCTGGTGTTCAGTCTTTTTTTACTTTGGGTGCATGCACTGCCCCTTTAAGGGGCTGCACGGTAATAGAATAACGGCCTGCCTCATTCGAAAGGTGTCTGAGCATCCAAACCTTTAACCCAAAAGTGTGCAAAGGTCTGTTTTACTTGTATCTTGCATTTAAGGGTCTTGTCATTGATCTCGTATCGTTTTGACTTAAATCTACTTTGTCTTTTAATCACGCAAGAACTGAAGAATTAGGAGCAGGATTCGGCCATTCGGCCCCTCGAGCCTGTTCCACCTTTCATTAAGATCATGGCTGATCTTCTACCTCAACTCCACTTTCCTGCACTATCCCCATATCCCTAGATTCCCCAGTACCCAAAAATCTATCGATCTCAGCCTTGAATATACTCGCTAACTGAGCCTCCACAGCCCTCTGGGGGAGAGAATTCCAAAGATTCACCACCCGCTGAGTAAAGACGTTTCTCCTCATTTCAGTCCTAAATGGCCAACCCCTTATCCTGAGACTGTGACCCCTGGTTCTCGATTCCCCAGCCTGGGGGAAAACCTCCTTTTCAGCATTGAATAGAAAAGTGAAATACTGCAGATGCTGAGAATAATTTAAGGAAGGATATACTTGCTTTGGAGGCTGTTCAGAGAAGGTTCACTAGGTTGATTCCAGAGATGAGGGGGTTGACTTATGAAGATAGTTTAGGCCTATAAACATTGGAGTTCAGAAGTATGAAAGCTGATCTTATCGAAACACAAGATAATGAGGGGACTCGACAAGGTGGATGCAGAGAAGATGTTTCTACTGGGGGACAGTCTCAGAATAAGGGGTCGCCCATTTTAAACTGAGATGAGGAGACATTTTTTGAGGTTTGTGAATCTGTGGAATTCTCTGCCCCTGAGAGCTGTGGATGCTGGGTCATTGAATATATTTAATGTGGATTTTTGAGCGATAAGGGAATAAAGGGTTATGGGGAGCAGGCAGGGAAGTGGAGCTGAGTCCATGATCAGATCAGATCAGCCATGACCTTATTGAATGGCGGAGCAGGCTCAAGGGGCCAAATGGCCGACTCCTGCTCCAGCATTTTCTGTTTTTAACATAAGAAATAGGAAGTACTCAGCAGGTCAGGCAGCATCTGTGGAGAGAGGAACAGAGTTAACGTTTCGGGTTGATGGCCCTTGGTCAGAACTGGGAAAAGTTTGAGGTGTAAAAAGGTTTTTAAGCAAGTGTCGGGGCCGGGATAGGGGGGAGGAAAGGGAAGCTCTGTGATAGGGTGCAAGGCAGGAGAGATTAAATGACAAAAGGGATAATGGTGCGAGGCAAAAGGAGATGGTAATGGGACAAGTGAAGAAACAAAAGATGAGTCTAGATAGGGTGTAAATGGAGATGGCAGGATCGTTAATGGCTGCCGTGCGAAAGAGAAAGACACCACAGGAAAAAAAAATATGGGCAGAGGTTATGGTCTGAAATAGTTGAACGTGATGTTGAGTCCTGAAGGCTGTAAAGTGCCTAAACGAAAGATAAGGTGCTGTTCCTCGGGCTTACGATGAGCTTCATTGGAGCAGTGTAGGAGGCCGAGGACGGAGTGGGAGGGGAACGGGGAATTAAAGTGACAGGCGACCAGAAGCTCAAGGTCACTCTTACGGACAGATCCCCTCCGACAAGCCCGCTGTGAATTTTAGATGTGCATTTTATACATGTTCCTGTTCAGCTGTGGTCTGAGGAAGGGAATGGGAATAATTCTCGGGCACCTTCCTGCAGTCTGGACTTGTGGATACACATGGAGAAACCCTGCCATTCTATCGTCCTCCACAGGATGGCGCAGTCACCCGCAATAATCATTATTGTGAGAAGGCTTGTTGTTTTTCCTTTCTCCAGAGGGGGCGCTGCTGCCTCGGGCCGTTACAACAAAAACCTCAAAGACTTCCCTGGAATTCCTCGGGAAAGTTCCACGTGTCTCAGGAAGCAGGGGGAAGAGCCGGTTACACCTGGGGCAAGCGGGTGTCAGATATGTAGAACCTTGGTTACACCACACTGAACAGTAACAGCAACTTGCATTTATATAGCGTCTTTAACGTAGTAAACCGTCACAGGATGTTTCACAGGAGCATTATCAAACAAAATTTGTCACCGAGCCACATATTGGGGCAGATGACTCAAAGCTTGGTTGAAGAGGTGGGTTTTAAGGATCGACTTAAACGAGGAAAGAGGGGCGGAGAGGTTTAGGGAGGGAGTTCCAGCAATGGTGGAGTGATTTCAAATAGGGGGATGCTCAAGAGGCCAGAATTGGAGGGGCGCCGACATCTCGAGGCAGGGGTGGCATGGAGTTATTGTAGGGCTGGAGGAGATTAGAGTTAGAGAGGGGCAAGACTGTGGAGTGATTTGAAAACCAGGATGAGAATTTTTTTTAAATGCAAAGAGTACTGTGCACAGTTCTGGTACTGGAGAAAGTGCAAAAAAGATTGATTAGGGTAATACCAGAACTGAGGGAATAGCGCTCAGGGAAGACTGAACAGGCTGGGGTGCTTCTCTAGACTGAAGGGCAACCCGATGGAGGTCTAAGATTATGAAGGGTTTGATAGGGTAGATGTAGAGAAGATATTTCCACTTAGAAGAGACCAAAACTAGGGGCCATAAATATAAGATGGTCATCAATAACCCCTCAGTTCTAGTATCATTCTAGTGAACCTTTTCTGCACCACCTCAAGTGCCTCTATCCTTTTTGTGATTTGGAGACCAGAACAGTTCAGTGCTCCAAGTGTGGTCTAACCAAGGTTCTATACAAGTTTAACATAAGTGAATGTAATGACTCGAGACTTGTTACTGTAAACTGCCTCAGGTGTAAACCTGATCCAACTTTATTCGCGCCCAAAGTAACCCGCATGACATGGTACCCGTGCATATATACCAGTGACCACGCACGCACTGCCCAATGACCTCCGACAGTGGCGCCCCCTGGTGTCTGGTGACCCCAAGCATAAATACATAACAGTTAACAAGTGTTTCAATTCTATCCCTCCAGAAATGAGCCCTAGTGCTTGGCTTGCTTTTTAACGGCCTTATTAACCTGCATCATTATTTTAATTTGTATCTGTACCCCCAGATCCCTCTGTTCTTCTGCTCCATTTAGACTCTTGCTTTCCAGGGAGTATGCAGTTTCATAGATCTGTGCCTGTGCTATCTCTTCCCCAACTACTTTTATTATGGGCTTATGCAATCCATCCAGATCAGGAGTTGTATTCTCTAAATTAGGTTATCAATTATCTTCCCCCTCCCCCCCTTTCTATCTCTAATATCTTTTTCGATCACTTCTTCTAATCTCATGTCCACCACTTTCGTTTCCCCGGTAAATACCGAGGCAAAGTAATTATTTAATAGTTCTGCCATTTTGATGCCATTACCTGTGATTTTATCAGGTGTATATTTTAGTGACCAGCTCCCTATCCTGATTTTTCTTGTGTGTTTAGTAGAATACTTTACTTTTTTAAAAATATTCCTTGATAGTTTAATCTCATCGTTTCTTCTTGCCTTCCTACTTATTTTTGTTTGACTAATCTGTTCGTATTCCCTTTTGTTGCCCTCTCCTTTTGTTGTCTGTGTACTTTGTGTAATTTTTTTTTAGTTTAAATGTTTCCCTTATGTCATTCTTGGCTTGTTCTTTTTAGTGAAATACATTTCCCTGACCTCCCTTGATCACTCTTATAAATGTTTCCCACTGCTGTCTACTACTTTGTCAGTTATTTTTTTTAGTTTATTTTGCCTAGTTCCATTCTTATCCCCTTAAAATCAGCTCTCTCCTCCCCCAGTTTATTACTTTGCTCTTTAACTTGTATCCTTTTCAATCTTTGTCTGAAACCTTCTTATGTTGTGATCATTATTACCAAGATGCTCCCCCAGGCTTACTTCTCCTATCTGTTCTGGTTCATTCCCCATTATTGATCCAGCAGTGTTCCCTCTCTTGTTGGGTGGTTTACATACTGGGTAAGAAGGGAGTCCTGCATACATTGCAGAAACTCCATCCCTTTCGCTACCTCTTTTTGCCAGTTTATTTGGGGGTAGTTAAACTCCATTATTATTATTCCATGACCTTTACTCAGTTCCATATATTTGCTTACATATTTATTCCATGCCTTTTTCCCACGAATAGACAGTCAGTAAGTAGACCCTTATTAGTGTGATCAATCCCTGCGTATCTTTTAGTTCAATGTAAATGGATTCTGTTTCTAACCTTCTGTTAGCTTTGTCCCTTTTTTTTCTGCTCCCATTCTGTAATTGCTAATTAGTACAGCTACCCCACACCACCAGCTTCTTCCTTCCTGATGTTCTAACCTGCAATATTTAGCTCTTTATGGAGCCATGTTTCAGTTATTCCAACTACATCCAATTCCTTGTTACAGATTCTTGCCTCCAGTTCCTCTACTTTATGTTGAATGCTCTGAACATTGTTGTACAGGCATTTTAATGTGTCTGTTCTAGTTGTCCCTTTACCTTTTTTTTTTAAAAACAGTCCTTTTTTATACTTCTGTTCTATAAGTGTGTTTGTTCCCTGAACGTTTCTGTTACCTCTTGTTCCTTTCCAGTGTCAGCTGTGGCTCAGTGGGTAGCACTTGAGCACATAAATCTAGGCTGACACTCCCAGTGCAGTGCTGAGGGAGCGCCGCACTGTCGGAGGCACTGCCTTTCGGATGAGACGTTAAACCGAGGTCCCGTCTGCTCTCTCTCAGGTGGACGTAAAAGATCCTATGGCACTATTTCTAAGAGCTGGGGAGTTCTCCCCAGTGTCCTGGCCAATATTTATCCCTCAATCAATATAACAAAAACAGATGATCTGGTCATTATCACAATGCTGTTTTTGGGAGCTTGCTGTGTGCAAATTGGCTGCCGCGTTTCCCACATTACAACAGTGACTACACTTAAATGTACTTCATTGGCTGTAAAGCGCTTTGCGACGTCCGGTGGTCATGAAAGGCGCTATATAAATCCAAGTGTTTCTGAGTTGTAGTTCCCTCTTAAACATTCTAGATTGACTGTGTATATATATATATATATATATATATATATAATGTGTGTGTGTGTGTATTTTCTCCCTCGCAGGTTGCTACGCCAAGAACTTTGGGCCTAAAGGATTTGGATTTGGCCAAGGGGCCAGTGGCCTTCTACACACGCAGTAACGGTCACTAACCAGAGCTCCCCTTGGGAACTAGTTGTCTCCACAGTACACAGCATGAGGTGTTGGGACTTTCCGTTAGCTGATGTAATCGCTCTGGTAACCACACTGAGCACCACGCCACATGGATATAAAGCTGGTCGCCCGGAAATTTTCCAGCTGGGAGTTTATTCTAAATGCACCGCCTCTTGTTTACTGGATGCAAGTGGAGCAAATTGTATTTCCACAGAATCTATGACACTGTTTGTTATCTACGAGCACACTTATTCTGAAGCAATAAAGATTTCTTTCTAAGACATTACTTACTTTTATTGTCATGAATTTCTTTAATTTATTCCACTGTCTAATCAGAATTATTTTAGCTTTTTAGGAACATGAAGCCTGTTCAGCTCCTCGAACCTGTCCTAGGATCATCGATCGGTTACAGCACAGGAGGCCATTCGGCTCTTCGAGCCTCGGTTAGACCACACTGGGAGCACTGTGTACAGTTCTGGTCGCCTTATTTTATAAAATGGATGTGGGGGCACTGGAGAGGGTGCAGAGAAGGTTTACAAGGACGATAGCAGAAATGCGAGGGTATACATTATCAGGAAAGGATGAACAGGCTGGGTCGGTCTCCTCTTGAAAAGAGACGGCTGAGGGGTGACTTAATAGAGGTCTTTAAAATGATCGGTTTTGATAGTGGATCCAGAGAGAGTGCTTCCACTTGCGGGGAAGAGCATAACTAGAGGCCATCGATATAAGATAGTCACCAAGAAATCCAATGGGGAGTTAAGAAATTTCTTTACCCAGAGAGTGGTGAGAATGTGGAACTCACTGCCACAGGGAGGGGTTGAGGCGAATAGTATCGATGCATTTAAGGGGAGGCTAGACAAGCGTATGGGAGAGAAGGGAATAGAGGGTTATGCTGATAGATTTAGATGAGGAAAGACTGGAGGAGGCTCGAGTGGAGCATAAACACCGGCATGGACTGTTTCTGTGCTGTATATCCCGTGTAATACTATGAGCCCGTGCCGGCTCTCTGCAAGAGCACCTCAGCCAGTCCCACTCCACCGCCCTTTCCCCGGAGCCCTGCAAACTTTTTCCCTCAGGCACTGATCCAACTCCCTTTTGAAAGCCACAATTGAGTCTGCCTCCACCACCCTCTCGGGCAGCGTATTCCAGATCCTAACCCCTCGCTGTGTTTTTAAAAAAAAAAAAGTATTTCCTCATGTCTTTGGTTCTTCTGCCAATCGCCTTAAATCTGGGCCCTTTCGGTCTTGACCCTTCCACCAATGGGAACAGTTTCTCTCGATCTACTCTGTCCAGACCCCTCATGATTTTGATCAAATCTCCTCTCAACCTTCTCTGCCCCATGGAGACCAACCCCATTCAATAAGATCATGGTTGATCTGTACCTTAACTCCATCTACCCGCCTTAGTTCCATAACCCTTAATACCCTTGTCTAATGAAAATCTACCTCCTGTTTTGAAGTTTTCAATTCACCCCCAGCCTCAACAATTTTTTTTGGGGGGGGAGGAAGGAAGAGTTCCAGATTCCCACTGCCCTTTGTGTGATGGGGAGAAACCATTGCCCCCTGGTGGGGGCAATCAAGGAGCAGAGTAAAATTGGAGCTAGGCCATTCAGGGGTGATAGCAGGACGCACGTCTTCACACAAAGGATAGTGGGGAACACATAAACACACAAGAATTAGGAACGGGAGTAGGCCATCTAGCCCCTCTAGCCTGTTCCGCCATTCAACAAGATCATGGCTGATCTGGCCGTGGACTCAGCTCCACTTACCCGCCCGCTCCCCATAACCCTTAATTCCCTTATTGGTTAAAAAATCTATCTATCTGTGACTTGAATACATTTAATGAGCTCGCCTCAACTGCTTCCTTGGGCAGAGAATTCCACAGATTCACAACCCTCTGGGAGAAGAAATTCCTTCTCCACTCTTTTAAATTGGCTCCCCCGTATTTTGAGGCTGTGCCCCCTAGTTCTAGTCTCCCCGACCAGTGGAAACAACCTCTCCGCCTCCTATCTTGTCTATCCCTTTCATTATTTTAAATGTTTCTATAAGATCACCCCTCATCCTTCTGAACTCCAACGAGTAAAGACCCAGTCTACTCAATCTATCATAAGTTAACCCCCTCATCTCCGGAATCAGCCTAGTGAATCGTCTCTGTACCCCCTCCAAAGCCAGTATATCCTTCAAGTAAGGTGACCAAAACTGCACGCAGTACTCCAGGTGCAGCCTCACCAATACCCTATATAGTTGCAGCAGGACCTCCCTGCTTTTGTACTCCATCCCTCTCGCAATGAAGGCCAACATTCCATTCGCCTTCCTGATTACCTGCTGCACCTGCAAAACACTCTGGGAGTCAATTGAAATTTTCAAGACTGAGCGTTTTTTGTTGGGCATCGTTAGATATGGATCAAAGGCCAGTAACTTAAAGGAAGGAAATCTGCCCTTACCCAGTCTGGCTTACCTGTGACTCCAGACCCACAGCAATATGGTTGACACAACTGCCCATGGAAATGGCAGCTCACCCCCACCTTCTCAAGGGTAATTTAGAGTAATTAGGGACAGGCAATAAATACCAACCTTGCCCATGTCCCGAGAATGAATTTTTTTTTTAAACTGGAGCTCAGGTCCAGATCTGCCATGATCGCATTGACTGGCGGAACAAGCTCGAGGGGCTGAAGGGCGGTCGCTATGCCGATAATCAATAAGTTGCATTTCTTGGTGCTTTTACTGTAGATAATCATCTCTCAGTGCTTCCTGGGAAGCACAAGAGGACAAGTAGTCTTCAGTATTTTTTTGAAAGGCTGAAACTATTTCATTAAATGGCTTCATTAACAATGCTCCAGTGTTACAATTCCCTGGTGCTTTTAGAAGTTACATCAGCCTTGCATTTTATCCCTGAATAACTCTGATGTGACACGGATTACGGGAACAGGCTGTGTGAAGCTGCTATAAATCATCTTCCCAAAGGAAGCAATCAACTGCCTCTGGAAATACGCCGATGGGGTGAGAGTGGATCAGCCCCATTAACATGAAAAGTCCTGCAAATGACCAAATGACATCCATACCACTGGGTTACAGTCAGACGGGTGCAGCTTTTCTTGAGCGTCTTGTTGGGCGAGCGATCATTTGGGCAGTATATGCGCGAGATGCTGAAAGTAACGCTCAGCGATAATCTGGGTGCTACTTGGCCGTTAGTTTCCGTCATCTGGGCAGTGCACGAGTGATGTCAGAATTCTTTTTAAAAAATGGGCGGTCGGTTCAGCTAATTCTCGGCGTTAACTGTTTGATTTGGGTTTATATAGCACCTTTCACGATCACCTGACGTCTCAGCGCTTTACAGACAATGAAGTACTATTTGGAGTGCAGTCACTTGTTGTAATGTGGGAAACGCGGCAGCCAATTTGTGCACAGCAAGCTCCCACAAACAGCAATGTGATAATGACCAGATAATCTGTTTTTTTTATGTTAATTGAGGGATAAATATTGGCATGGGACAAAACTCCCATGCTCTTCTTCAAAATAGTACCGTGGGATCTTTTACATTCAGTTGAGAAGACTGGGCCTTGGTTTAACATCTCATCTGAAAGACGGCACCTCCAACAGTGCAACACTCCCTCAGTGTTGCACTGGGAAAGTCAGCTAAGATTTTTTTTTGTGCTCAAGAAGAATGCAGGAGGATATGGGCAGATAGATGGTAGGTGCAGTTCAAAGCAAAGGACTAAGAAATAGTACATTTTGAGGGGGGGGGGGGTGGGGGAAAGAGACAGTAAAAGGTTTACTCTCAACGGTTGGGGTCTGAGATTGCACGAGCCAGCACGATTGGCAGCTAGGAGACTGTGACCTCCAGCACTAATCCCTGGAGTATGGAAAATTACCTGATTTTAGTGATTGTGTCTATGCTCGGGGTGTGACAGCTCAGGAAGTCATTCCACACACACCCACCTCAGTCCACATTCTTCCACCCTCCTCGAAACCATGTGGTCTCCTGCTCAAAGTGCCTGCTTTAAATAATTTGGTACGATAAGGCCACGAGCCAGTGTGGATCACCGGCAGTGTTCCTGTGGATGTCCAGGCTGCTAACCCCACTGGAGACCAGTGGTATCCCCAGCACCACTGCCTTGTGCAGCTCAGGTGTATATTTTTAACCTCCTCCAGCCCTCTCCAATTCAGGCCTCGAGCATCCCTGATTTTAAATCGCTCCATTGGCGGCCGTGCCTTCAGCTGCCCAAGCTCTGGAATTCCCTCAACCTCTCTTATCCTCCTCCTTAAAACCTACCTCTTTCACCCAGCTTTTGGTCATCTGTCCCAATAACTCCTTTGTGGCTCGGTGTAAAATTTTTGTTTGATAATGCTCTTGCAAAGCACTTTGGGATGTTTCACTACATTAAAGGCAGTATACGAATGCAAGACATTGTTGTTGTAAGACACTGATCTCGATATCTGTCGTAAACAAGTTGGTGAAGGAGTGGACTGTGGCTCCTGCTGAGTGTGCTAGTTGGAAGAACAGAATGATGCATTTTCCTTCAGTCAACAAACAGAGAGATGATGTTTAAGGTGTTTGAGAATCAGTTGGGTCAACACAGAATCAAATCACTCTTTGGGCACTTGATTGAAATGACAACTTTTGTAAAAGCGCCCGAGCTGGCAGGCAACACTGAGCAGTCATCACAGCAGCAGACTGATGGAGGATTGAATATCTCAAGGGGACTTTCTGCTTCACAGAATCGTAGAATTTTACAGCACAGAAGGAGACCATTTCGGTCCATCGTGTCCGTGCCGGCCGACAAAGAGCTACCCAGCCTAATCCCACTCTCCAGCTCTTGATCCGTAGCCCTGCAGGTTACGGCACTTCAAGTGTACATCCAAATGTGGTGAGGGTTTCTGCCTCTACCATACTTTCAGGCTGTGAGTTCCAGACCCCCACCACCCTCTGGGTGACAAACTGTTTCCTCATCTCCCCTTTAAACCGTCTACCAATTTCTTTAAATCTATGCCCCCTGGTTGTTGACCCCTCTGCTAAGGGGAACAGATCCATCCTATCCACTCTGTCTAGGCCTCTCAATTTTATACACCTCAATAAAATCTTCCCTCAGCCTCCTCTGTCCCAAAGAAAACAACCCCAGTCCAATATGACCTTCGACCAAAGTTTAAAACACTCTTGGCCCATTGTATTTGCATGGGAACATAAGGAACAGTAGGCGGCCAGATTACAGCACTTCAAATGCACATCCAGGTACTTTTTAAACATGGTGAGGGTTTCTGCCTCTACCACCCTTTCAAGCCGTGAGTTCCAGACCCCCATCACCCTCTGGCTGAAGAAATTTCCCCTCAAATCCCCTCTAAACCTCCTACCAATTACTTTAGATCGATGCCCCCTGCTTCCCCAAAGGTCACATCTATATTCCTTGGACGTGGCAAAGACCATGGAAAACGGACCACAGAACTGGAGAGATTCATGTTCCAAATAGTTCTCAGACAATTTAACGGGTTCCTAGATACCTTGGGCAGTCGAGTCCTCAGAAAACACTGTTCGAAGGAGGTCTTCTGTCAGAAAGAGATCAATGGCCTGAGAAGGATTTCCTGACGCCGAAGACTTTTGAGTTTCTTCAAACATGCAAAAACGATGGGCAGAAAAAGACCGACTGGCCCATCTATCTACCTTGTCCCATGCAGTTGTGATGCCTTGTGCATGAGGACACTGACACTCCCCAGACAGAGCCATGTAACCTCCTGGGAAGGGCGAAAGTTTAAAAACTCCAGGCCAATTAGGAGACAGTAGTCTGGGAAATTCCTCTCAGACCCCTTTAGGTGATCGAAACTCATCTAGATGACCTAGATTCTGATTTATATTACAGGGCACCTACCTCTGTGTCCGAGGTGTTTTCTGCCCCAGCCAGAAAAAGAGGTCCGGTTCTCTCCACTTGAAGGAATTCATCAAATGGGTGTTCACCACACAAGCCACAGCCTGTTCCATGGGTCCACCATTCTCTGGGAAAAGCCCCCAACAGCTCTCGCCCTTGTATAACTTGTGTGCGTGATCTCTGGTCCTCCCCAACCTACTCAGTTGAAATTATTGGTCCACGCAAACACAAATCGAGTCTCATTATTTTATAAAGCTCAAATCAAATCGCCCAAGTCTACGTCTCTCTAAAGTTTACAGACCCGGCTCGTTGAGCCTATCTGGGTCGCTGAGGTGTATTAAAGTGGGAATCAATCCTGTGGCTCTTCTCTGCACCCTTTCCAAAGCCCCAAGATCCCGCAGAACTACAGCCAGTCTGCTAAATGAGGCCCAAACATTTTGTCACTTTGCAGAAAAGGTGGGTGTGCAAAGCACCCAATGCAGCCTCTGCAGTATTTGGCTTTTGTAGAAACATAGAAAATAGGTGCAGGAGTAGGCCATTCAGCCCTTCGAGCCTGCACCACCATTCAATATGATCATGGCTGATCATGCAACTTCAGTACCCCTTTCCTGCTTTCTCTCCATACCCCTTGATCCCTTTAGCCATAAGGGCCACATCTAACTCCCTTTTGAATATATGTAACGAACTGGCGTCAACAACTTTGTGGCAGAGAATTCCACAGGTTCACCACTCTCTGAGTGAAGAAGTTTTTCCTCATCTCGGTCCTAAATGGCTTACCCGTTATCCTTAGACTGTGACCCCTGGATCTGGACTTCCCCAACATTGGGAACATTCTTCCTGCATCTAACCTGCCCAGTCCCGTCAGGATTTTATGTTTAACTCACTGCCACTTCTCTTCTAGGAATGCCCAGACGGGATTTCTGTTTGTCTCTTTTACCTTGATCATCTTTGTTGCTTTCCATTGCCCTTCTCATGTTTGTCCTTTCCTCCCCTCCCCCTTCAGTGCTCCTTAAGAATCTGTTAATTTCAAACTTTTGCCAGTTCTGACACAGGGTTATCGACCTGAGACTTTAACTCTGTTTCTCTTTCCACAGATGTTGCCTGACCCACTGAGATTTCCAGCATTTTCTGTTTTTAACCCAATATCCTGTCCTGGGTCAAAAGACAGTACAATAAAGCAAGCACAGCCCGAGTGTTTCCTGCCTCCAGTCTCAACTGTTGGGTTGCCGTGGGTGTCTCGGGTCCTTTTCTTTTCGATAGGCCTTTGTGTCCCACCACCTCGCAGTTTTACCTCTTTTCAGGCTTTTCCCAAACCAAACACCATTTCCAAATATGGTTTCCCACATTCATCTACCACGGAGCTGGAACTGCAGTGGGTCCAGACTGACTTACTGTCAGATACTAGCATCGTGAGAAAGGGCCGCTCCTTTACTCTGCGCTCCTGACAACATAGAAAATAAATTGGGAATTTGCCACATTGCAAACTGATCGTCCAAGCCTCACGTTCCAATACACGCGATATCTGACCGGTTCAGCTTTTACTGGGGAAACGATGATGCACCTGTGTAAGACACGGGGGTCCTTTGCCGAATTCTGGGCACCACACTTTAAGGATGTGAAGGCCTTAGAGAAGGTGCAGAAAATATTTATGAGCCTGATTCCAGGCATGAGGGCTTTCAGGTACGTTGATAAGACAGGAGAAGCTGGGGTTATTCTCCTTGGAGCAGAGAAGATTGAGAGATTTGATCACGGTGCTCAAAATCATGAGGGGTCTGGACAGGGTAGCTGGAGCGTAACTGTTCCCAGTGGCAGAAGGGTGGAGAACCAGAGGACGTGGATTTAAGGTGATTGGCAGAAGAAGCAAAGGCAATGTAAGAACATTTTTTTTTAAACACAGCGAATGGCGAAGATCTGGAATGCGCTGTCGGAAAGGGCGGTGGAGGCAGACTCAATGTTATCTTTCAAAAGGGAGTTGGATAGGTAACTGAAGGAAAATAAAATTGGAGGGCTACGGGGAAAGGGCGGGGGAGTGGGACTAACAGAGTCGGCACGGGTTCGACGGGCCCAATGGCCTTCCGTGGTGTGACCGTTCCATGATTCTATTTCCTCAGCATCTTGCTCCTCCTCACGGTTTTGCCGAGTCAGCGACAAAAGGAACATCAGCTCTCTGAACAGAAGTGAGCTCAAAAGGCCAAGTCTAGCAAACTGGAGGGCTGTTTTACCCAACCTCGAACCAATTCATAAATGGGAGAAACAAATTGAATAAAGAACTTGCATTTATACAGCGTCGTCAATGCCCTCAGGATGTCCCAAGGTGCTTTACAGCCAGCGAAGTACCTTTGGAAGTGTCGCCACTGCTGTGATAGAGAAAATCCGGCTGCCAATTCGCGCACAGCAAGCTCCCAAAAACAGCAAATCTGATCATCTGTTTTAGTGATGTTGGTTGAGGGATAAATATTGGTCAGGACGCCGGGGAGAACTCCCCTGCTCCTCTTCTAAGATCACCATGGGACCTTTCACGTCCGCCCGAGAGAGCAGACGGGGCCTCGGTTTAACATCTCATTTGAAAGACGGCACCTCCGACAGTGCAGCACTCCCTCAGCACTGCACTGGAGTGTCAGCCTAGATTTTGTGCTCAAGTCCCTGGAGTGGGACTTGAACCCACAACCTTCTGACTCAGAGGCGAGGGTGCTGCCCACTGAGCCACGGCTGACACTTGAAAAGAAGCAAACTTTTTGGTGAGTGCCAGTGACCAAATAGAACCTTGTGAGAACCAAAGCCTCAATATTGATTGAGCTTTTCCTTTTCGTTACCTCCTTTACAACTTACCGGGTGCTTCGCAGAGCGTAGCATGAAGTGGATGCCAGGAGGGAGGAAGAGTAGACAGAGTTGAGACAGGAGATGGGGCCAACAGAACAGTGCGAAGGCCTCGGGTCGGCTTTAGAACAGGAAGGACAGTAAAGCGGAGAATGTTGGCAGGAACATGGGAACAGAAGTGAGTGGAGTTGAGTGCAGTGCAGTGCTAGGCTTGGACGGTGGGGTTAAGTGTAAATAAACAACATTGCTGTCACCACACTTCACAAAAAGAAAAACCAAACCAGCTCCTGCCAATTGACTGGATAATCCGCTCGGTCTTCAACTTCCTTGGACAGTTGTTTGACTTCAGATGGAACACACTGACTGACCATCAACAATCGGCAAAAGAGAAAGTGGAAAAGAACGTTGGTAGAGTTCAGAAGGGTGGGAATCAGTTACCGGGGTGGGTCAATGGATGTTGGGGTACTGATCGCCCAGATGATTCAATTCAGGGGCTCGGTCAGATGCGCTGGGTTGGCCGGGTCTCCTCGGTGGGGCCACCTGTTGTATGGACCCGACCGACACCAGGGTTCCTCTGGTGGCTTAGCCGGGAAAGCTGCTTAGGGGAAGGAGGCCGGGGTCCTGGGGGGGGGGGGGGAAAAGGAGGCCGGGGTCCTGGGGGGGGGGGGGGGAAAGGAGGAAGGAGGTCGGGGTCCTTGGGGGGGGGGGGGAAAAGGAGGAAGGAGGCCAGGGTTGGGTGAGGGAAGCTGGGGGATGGTTGCCCGTCGCTGTGTTTATTGACCCTCCAGCAGCAGCCCGAGCAACCCCCGGGTCCGAGGGAGCCTGCGGATGGTGCAAGGAGGGTGGCAGCCCCCAGGGTTCTCGTCAGGATCGAGACTGCTTCGGAGTTGGGCTGCTCATGAGTGCCGCGCCAAAGCGGGTGGTAAATATAGGAATTAGGAGCAGGGGGGGAGTGGGGGGTGGGGGGGGAGAAGGGGGCCAGGGTCGGGTGAGGGAAGCTGGGGGATGGAGGTCCATCGCTGTGTTTATTGACCCTCCAGCAGCAGCCCGAGCACCCCCCGGGCCTTCCACCACTGGCACACAGTGCATGATCGACAAAGTGCACCTCCCAGCCATTTACATAAGAATTAGGAGGAGTCGGCCATTCAATAAGATCATAGCTGATCATAGACCTCAACTCCACTTTCCCGCCTGATCCCCATATCCCTTGCTTCTCTTAATATCCAAAAATCTATCAATCTCAGCTTTTAATATACTCAACAACTGAGCCTCCACAGCCCTCTGGGGCAGAGAATTCCAAAGATTCACCACCCTCAGTGAAGAAATTCCTCCTCATCTCAGTCCTAAATGGCCGACCCCTTATCCTGAGACTGTGACCCCTGGTTCTAGACTCCCCAGCCCGGGGGAAACATCCTCCCTGCATCCACCCTGTCAAGCCCTGTAAGAAGTGTGTCTGTTTCAGTGAGATCACCTCTCATTTTTCTAAACTCTAACTAAAGCTCCAAATAAACGCTGTAAGCACGCAGATATACCAATGGGAGGCAAATCACAAGGAGGATCGGATAAAAGGATTGACAACGACCGTAAAAACTTCAACCAGCGACCGACAGCAGTCACACAAAAAACAGGCTGCAGACAGCAAGTCACGTTTGATAGCGATGAATGGCGAGATGCAGCTGATTTATTCGTTCAATAATTTACAAAATTTGACAAACTGATTCAACCATCATAAGGACAGCCAGTTTTTTTTTTTTAATTTGAACATATTACAGTCCTATAGTTTTGTTCTCCACATTGTACATAAAGGGTCTGGATAGTGGCAAAAAAAAATAACCCACTTGGCACAGTTATAAATAATCTCATACAAAAACAAAGAAATATTCACAATTTGCAGAATGTAGTGTCTTCCAAGTATTAGTGGAACGTGAAACTCTTAATTACTTGCAGGTAAGAGACTCGGGCGCCTGCCCACACACACACACACACACACACGACGACAAAATGATAAGCTGGCCTGGGGCTGTGTCAGCAGATTCTAAGTGAGGGGAAATAACAGGTTATTCGAAAGGCAATGTACAAAGGGAAAGTCATCATGATAAATACCAGTGTATTAAACTTTAGAGAGGGGGTAAGTTCCACCTCGGGATGTGGCGCAAAAGGGGTCAATAACACCCCCCTCGGGCAATGTCCCCGTTCATTTTTTTCTAGGGGTGCGCTCCCCTTTAAAGGGCTGCGTGGCCCAGTTCCAAATTCCGTGTACGCGCGGTTCAAGCCGCTTAACTGCGAGCTGTCTGCACGGGAGGCGCAGAGTACTGCACGGCCCGCGTGGCTCAGAGGGAACATTGGGCCCCGGGCCGGTTTCACTCCCTGCCCGATCTTCAGCCTGACCGAAGCCGATCGGGCAGAGTGTACCACCACCAGTGCCGGGTTTCACCCCCAGAGAGCCTCGCCAATGCCACGTTACGCCCCCACGCCAGCACAAGCTGGTGATGTGCTCAAACCTGCGTAAGGGAGAAGGGTGCCTTTTTGTGTGTGTGTTTCTTTTTTTAAAACCCTGATACAAACATTCAATTTGACTAAATGTTACAATACTGCAAAGTCTCGCTATTTGATACGTCGCTTACACACTACGCGGGGATTCCACTACAAAATAAAACAGCTACTGAAAAACTCTTGCACTTTGCAAACACAGGACACCCACTATTTACAGATTCCGCGAATCTTCCTGCTAATGGGAAGGAGCGAATAATAACACTTCACTGTAAGCCGTTGTGATGCTTTTATGTCCTACAGTCTAGGGAGCTGCCATTTTAAAAAAAGAACCATTATTTTGCCAAGCATCAGACATGCAGTGAACTCAATGGGTTGATTCGCCATCAACAGCAGCACCACAGGAAGCAATGAACTACATTCCTACACTTTTCTGGCCTCTTGGTGGAGGGTGAAGATAAAGTTGGCGGCTCCAAACTAACAACGGACAAAATGACGCACGGGTAAATTCTAGTTGATAAATAATTTATGTACAGATACAACCAATCTTTACACTGGCTTGAGGAGCTGGTTTTTGAAGCCTTCCGCACGGATTTCTTGAGCTCGTTTACCTCCGCGTACTCACAACTGTCCGTACACTTCCACAGACAATCGTGAACAAAGATCCGCAAGAATGCATTACAGTGCTCCGAGTCGGGATCTAAATTTTTTTTTTTACAAAGATGCAGTTTTTCCTCCTCATTCCCCCTCCCACCGAGAGCTACTCGCCACCGTGCACCGCCCCAGGCAGGAAAGCAGACAAGACAGCCCCTCCGCGACTGGCTCTGCAGTTCCGCGACTGACCAACGGGAGACGCTGTCCACCTGGCGACACAAGATGGACAATGGCAGCTTCCCACCCCACTCCCCCCACCCCCCAAAAAAAATAGCTCCAACGCTGCGCAGTCTGCCTCGGAACTGAGCAAACCAACCCAGTGGCGGCCGAGCGAGGCGCAGGGGCAAGAGCCCATGATTTTCCTGTCAGCGGTTATTAACACCTAATTATTTTTTTAGCTGCGAGACAGACATCGATTCAATCTTTTAAAACCATGATTAAAACAGGAAAATAAAGAAGCATTTAAAAATGATGACCGGCTGATACAAAGGGGTTTACGATTTTACCTCTGCACACAATCGCGGATATCGATTTCTGGCATTCCACTATGAAATTTGAAGTACCATGTAAGCAATGCTTAGAAGCAGCACAGTGGAAAACAGGACGCATTTTTTGCACGTTCCTGGTAAGTACGACCAATTTGGGGTAGCCATTTTCTCGAACCAACGGGCCAGAATCAGGGTTCCAGGATTCAGACCTCGTTGTCCCTCTCACTCCGGAATTGGAGACAGAGATAACTTTTGATGTGTTTTTTTTGTTTAAATAAAGGGTTCCTTTCTGCCGTCAGCTTATAGCACACTGTGATTGTAACTGGGGGAAGGGTGTAGGGAGCAGCGGGGAAACAGGCAGCAAAACTGTCCTGGTTGAATTTCTGAAATGCAACGGATCCGGATGAAAGTGCCACAGGGCTTGACGACCTCCCAGCAACGTATTCGGATTGTTGAGGCTGGAGAAGAAAATGAAGGGCACCTGTCAGGCAGCAGCTCGAAGGGTTGATGGCGGGTGATGATTTGCTCTGTGGGCACGGATCCCACTACACAAGCTGGTAGCCTGAGCCCGACGTCTGGTCGTATTCTATTGTATACTGATGTGTCCAGTCCACCATTACAGGGCGAAAGAGACCAAAACATCGAAATTCAAAGAAGTCTATGATATTCCTAATGCAACCATGGCTGGTGGGAGGAAAAACAGAGAAAAAAAAACACAATTCAATCATCTGAATATATCGAGGTTACATCGAATGCGCAGCACAGAAACAGACCATTGTCAACTGGTCCAAGGCGATGTTTATGCTCCCTCGAGCCTCCCCCCACCCCATCAGTACATCCTTCTATTCCCTTCTCCCTCATGTGTTTATCCAGCTTCTCCTTAAATGCATCTACGCTATTCGCCTCAACCCCTCCCTGTGGCAGAGAGTTCCACATTCTCACCGCTCTCTGGGTAAAGAAGTTTCTCCTGAATTCCCCAGTGGATTTATTGGTGACTGTCTTATATTGATGGCCCCCTAGAAACATAGAAAATAGGTGCAGGAGTAGGCCATTCGGCCCTTCGAGCCTGCACCACCATTCAATAAGATCATGGCTGATCATTCCCTCAGTACCACCTTCCTGCTTTCTCTCCATACCCCTTGATCCCTTTAGCTTTAAGAGCCATATCTAACTCCCTCTTGAATATATCCAATGAACTGGCATCAACAACTCTCTGTGGTAGGGAATTCCACAGGTTAACAACTCTCTGAGTGAAGAAGTTTCTCCTCATCTCAGTCCTAAATGGCTTACCCCTTATCCTTAGACTATGTCCCCTTGGTTCTGGACATCCCCAAAATAGGGAACATTCTTCCTGAATTTAGCCTGTTTAGTTCCGTCAGAATTTTATATGTTTCTATGAGATTCCCTTTCATCCTTCTAAACTCCAGTGAATACAGGCCCAGTCGATCCAGTCTCTCCTCATATGTCAGTCTGACATATGAGTTATGCTCTATGTATTTATGACCCCCTAGTTTTGGATTTACCCCACCCCCCCATAAATGGAAACATCTGCTCTGTGTCTATCCTATCAAACACCTTCATAATTTTACAGACCTCTATCAGGTCACACCTCAATCTTCTCTTTGCTGCAGAAAACAGCAACAGCCTGCTCAGCCACATCCTGATGGGCATAACCTGCGATTCGGGAATGAAAAGGGTGGCATTTGATTTTATTCATTCGCAGGTTCTGGGCTTCACTGGCATCCCGAATTGCCCTCGAGTGTCTCGCTTGGCCAGTCCAGAGGGCAGTTAAGAGTCAACCACATTGCTGTGGGTCTGGAGTCACATATAGGCCAGATCGGGTAAGGGCGGCAGATTTCCTTCCTTAAAGGACATGAGTGAACCAGATGGGTTTTTACGACAATCCAGTAGTCATGTCACCATTACTGATACTAGCTTTTTTATTCCAGATTTATTTAACTGAACTTAAATTCCCCAGGGAATAAAGTCCCCTTGAACTTAAATTCATGGGATGTGGGCGTCGTTGGCAAGGTCGGCATTTATTGCCCATCCCGAATTGCCCCTTGAGAAGGTGGTGGTGAGCCGCCGCCTTGAACTGAATGAATCACAAGGCCTTCAACTTATTTTTTCCCCGCTTGTTTCTGTCGGATTTGATTTAATCAGTGAACTGCTGTCTGAAGTTCAGTTCACGGTGACTGAAGTGCACAGTATTAGTACCACACAAGAGCATTTATACAAATAGGGACTCACTTGAAGGGACTTTCAATAGTGGTTGTCGTGACTTTAAAGTGCTTGTAGCGTCTTGCATTCATCCTTTCGTTCGTAGTTATTCCAAGACAAGCGATCTTCATCAATCAGAAATAAACTGGTTAACATTTCAACACAGAGTAGTTTACTTTTAACTAACATGCGTGCAACACTTTAGTATTAAAATTTGGAGCCATTTTAAGGCCTTTTCTTCAAATTGAAACTAAAACAAAGCTTCAATTTTTGGAAATCATATAACAATTTACATTTATATAGCACCTTGAATACAGTAAAACATGTCCAAGGTGCTTCAGAGGAGCGTTATCAAACAACATTTGACACCCGAGCCACATAAGGAGATTTTAGGACAGGTGACCAAAAGCTTGGTCAGAGATGGAGGTTTTGAGGATCAGAGTTGGCAAAGAGCTGTCCCAACATTGGATCGCCCCTTAGACATAGTCAAGGCTCAGACACAAGCAAAGCACAAGAGAACAACCATACTACTTTCAGTTATCCTCGTGAATGTGAGCGTCGCTAGCAAGGCCAGCGTTTATTTACAAGGCTGTGGGGAAAAAGCAGGGGCAGTGGGACAAGGATCCCTTTAAGCCGTGTGTTACCCATTAAAGGGGCCACGCGGCCCAAACGATAATTAGAGGGAGCATTGGAGTGGGACTAATTGGATAGCTGTGTCAAAGGGCTGGTACAGACACGAAGGGCCGAATGACCGCCTCCTGTGCTGTATCATTCTAAGCACAATCACGCTGAGCGCTATCACAAAATGGGGGAAAATAAGATTCCCACGGGTGAATCCCTCCCGAAGGGCGATTCCAATCTCATTTGCCCAGATGGGGGGGAAAATATCAGCAGCAAACGTCAACCAGATTTGCACTCTCACGGCTGATGGTGACTCCGAGTCAGGTGATCTGGCCTGGCTTTCCATCTGGGAATAGTATCAGAGGAAGGGAGAGGTCATAATGATGTCGCTTTCTGATAATTCGATGTCAGCTCTTGCCATCGTTGTGGAGCAGAACTCACCAAGAGTTGGGATTGTTTGCCCGCTAATAGGGAATGTGAGCGAGACAGCCGTGAGACAGCTTAGTTTTACCCAACTGATGGTGGGCTGTTGCAACAGTAATCCTGCTCGGTGTGAGAGGAACCACAGGGTCAGATGTTTAAAATAAAATCTTAGTCTCGAACTGCCTCGAAATGGTGGTAAATTAAGCTCCCCTCAATTTTTGGAAATTCGTTCCTGGGATGTGGGCGTCGCTGGCAAGGCCGGCATTTATTGCCCATCCCTAATTGCCCCTTGAGAAGGTGGTGGTGAGCCCCCTTCTTGAACCGCTGCAGTCCCGTGTGGTGAAGGTGCTCCCACAGTGCTGTTAGGGAGGGAGTTCCAGGATTGTGACCCAGTGACGATGAAGGAACGGCCGATATGTGTCTTGGTGAGATGTGCAGATTTTTTTGGGGGGGGGTTGGGTGGGGGGGGGGGGGGGAGGATATCAGCAGAAGAATAAAAGCATGCCGCCGGTCAAAACCCCTTGGCTGGGCACGGCACACGCCACGGGGAGAGCGAGGAGTAAATGCCGCAATTCAACAAACCTGACGCGAGAAGTGCAAAATGTGAAGACACCCGAGATTGGGGAAGTGGATTGTCCCATGTTTACCTGATACATCTGACACATCAGCAACACGGCCACCCACAGGATGTGGAAGAGGCTGTTGAGGAACATCCAGAAGACCCACGGGGAGCAGCTGGCAATCTGAGTGATGTATGTCCAGAACCCGTCCCTCGGGTAGTTGGTCTCGCAGTGGATACCCCAGTCTGAGGTTACAAAGGGAAACGGCCCATGAATATCACCCTGCGGCAAGAGCCAGCACAGCACATTCTAGTCCTTACGCTTTACTTACATAAGAAACAGCCATAAATCATCCAAATGATCATTCCCAACAAGAAGAACAGGTATCCGATGAAGTATCTGTGGTTCCCCGCTCCTGGAAAACATGGAGAAAAGGTTCAGCTACAACGTTTACACAGCGCCTTGAACGTAGTAAAACATCCCAAGGCCCTTCTCAGCAGTGTTAGAAGACAAAACAGATACATTTAACACCGAGCCACATAAGAAGAAATCATAGCAGATGACTGAAACCGAGACGTAGGTTTTAAGGAGCGTCTTCACAGAGGAAAGAGAGGCGGAGAGGTTTAGGCAGGGAGTTCCAGAGCTTGGGACCCAGGCAACAGAAGGCACGGCCACCGATGGTGGAGCGATTATAATCAGGGATGCTCAAGAGGGTACAATTTGAGGAGTGCAGACATCTCGGGGAGTTGTGAGGCTGAAAGAGATTAGCGATAGAGAGGGGCGAGGCCATAGAGCCATTCAGGCGATTCTATGATTTTAAACAGCAGACAGGAGACAATAATGTATCTTCAACTTTAAAATACAAATTCATTGGGATGTGGGTGTCGCTGGCAAGACCGGCATTTATTGCCCATCCCTAACTGCCCCTTGAGAAGGTGGTGGTGAGCCGTCTTCTTGCACCGCTGCAGTCCGTGCGGATTATATTTTTCTCCCAGGAGATGGGATGGCTCCAGTTGGGGTGTCGAATGTTACGGTGCAAGGGATGTCGCGGTTGTGTGTGGCGGACTGGTTGGGCCGGATGCTCTTTACCTTTCCGCCATTGTTCATTGTTCTGACATCAGTAGTGGGTAAAATGATGGAATCAATTATTAAGGATGTCATAGCAGCGCATTTGGAAAGAGGTGACATGATAGGTCCAAGTCAGCATGGATTTGTGAAAGGGAAATCATGCTTGACAAATCTTCTGGAATTTTTTGAGGATGTTTCCAGTAGAGTGGACAAGGGAGAACTAGTTGATGTGGTGTATTTGGACTTTCAGAAGGCGTTCGACAAGGTCCCACACAAGAGATTAATGTGCAAAGTTAAAGCACATGGGATTGGGGGTAGTGTGCTGACGTGGATTGAGAACTGGTTGTCAGACAGGAAGCAAAGAGTAGGAGAAAATGGGTACTTTTCAGAATGGCAGGCAGTGACTAGTGGGGTACCGCAAGGTTCTGTGCTGAGGCCCCAGCTGTTTACATTGTACATTAAATGATTTAAACGAGGGGATTAAATGTAGTATCTCCAAATTTGCGGATGACACTAAGTTGGGTGGCAGTGTGAGCTGCGAGGAGGATGCTATTAGGCTGCAGAGCGACTTGGATAGGTTAGGTGAGTGGGCAAATGCATGGCAGATGAAGTATAATGTGGATAAATGTGAGGTTATCCACTTTGGTGGTAAAAACAGAGACACAGACTATTATCTGAATGGTGACAGATTGGGAAAAGGGGAGGTGCAACAAGACCTGGGTGTCATGGTACATCAGTCATTGAAGGTTGGCATGCAGGTACAGCAGGCGGTTAAGAAAGCAAATAGCATATTGGCCTTCATAGCGAGGGGATTTGAGTACAGGGGCAGGGAGGTGTTGCTACAGTTGTACAGGGCCTTGGTGAGGCCACACCTGGAGTATTGTGTACAGTTTTGGTCTCCTAACTTGAGGAAGGACATTCTTGCTATTGAGGGAGTGCAGTGAAGGTTCACCAGACTGATTCCCAGGATGGTGGGACTGACATATCAAGAAAGACTGGATCAACTGGGCTTGTATTCACTGGAGTTCAGAAGAATGAGAGGGGATCTCATAGAAAGGTTTAAAATTCTGACGGGTTTAGACAGGTTAGATGCAGGAAGAATGTTCCCAATGTTGGGGAAGTCCAAAACCAGGGGACACAGTCTAAGGATAAGGGGTAAGCCATTTAGGACCGAGATGAGGAGAAACTTCTTCACCCAGAGAGAGTGGTGAACCTGTGGAATTCTCTAGCACAGAAAGTTGTTGAGGCCAATTCACTAAATATACTCAAAAAGGAGTTAGATGTAGTCCTTACTACTAGGGGGATAAAGGGGTATGGCGAGAAAGCAGGAATGGGGTACTGAAGTTGCATGTTCAGCCATGAACTCATTGAATGGCAGTGCAGGCTCGAAGGGCCGAATGGCCTACTCCTGCACCTATTTTCTATGTTTCTATGTTTCATGGGTTGATATGTAACCTTTAGGCTTTAGGGCTGCTGACTGAGGGCCGTGCGGCTCTTTGTCGGCCGGTGCGGACACGATGGGGAGAAATGGCCTCCTTCTGCACTGTAAATTTCTATAAAACAGTTTTGATACAACTGAGTGTCTCGCTCGGCCATTCCAGAGGGCAGTTAAGAGTCAACCACATTGCTGTGGGTCTGGAGTCACGTATAGGCCAGTCTGGGTAAGGACGGCAGATTTCCTTCCCTAAAGGGCATTAGTGAACCAGATGGGTTTTTAATGACAATCCGACAGCTTCATGGTTGCTGTGATTGATTTTAGCTTTTTATTCCAGATTTTGATTTAATTCACTGAATTTGAGTGCACAAACTGCCAGGATGGGATGTGAATTAAGTCTCTGGATTAATAGTCCAGGAACACGTTACCGTACCCACACTTGGAAGGGGAGAAAATTGCAAAGCTGTGGGGAAAGAGCAGGGGCAGTGGGGCTAATGGGATCGCTCTTTCACAGAGCTGGCACAGGCACGATGGGCTGAATGGCCTCCGTTGGTGCTGCAGTGTTCTATAATTCTTTCGAGTGATGACTTTTCAGAACCCCGTATCAAAGATTATTAAATATTTCTGACAGACGAGTGTCTCTCAAACATTTGAAGTTATGTCGTTGTAAATAAGGCCGATACAGATCATTACAGTCTATTCTGATTTATCATCTTATATCATTCTTCAGGATATGGGTGTCATCACTTTGTACAATGGACTGAAATACCCTCCCAGCAAAATCCAATACTAGAGTTCATAAATACTAAATAGTCACTAATAAATCCAGTAAGGAATTCAGCAGCATCTTCACCCAGAGAGTAGTTAGAATGTTTATTTCAGAGGTATAGAATTTATGCTTAGCCTGTATCGAAACCTTTGGTAAGACCACACTTGGAGCACTGCGTACAGTTCTGCCAAATTATAAAAAGGATATAGAGGCACTGGAGAGTGTGCAGAGAATATTTACAAGGATGATACCAGAAATGCGAGGGTATACATATCAGGAAAGGATGAACAGGCTGGGTCTCTCTCCTCTTGAAAAGAGAAGGCTGAGGGGTGACCTAATAGAGGTCTTTAAAATGATGAAAGGTTTTGATAGAGTGGGTACAGAGAGAATGTTTCCACTTGTGGGGAAGAGCATAACTAGAGGCCATCAATATAAGATAGTCACCAAGAAATCCAATGGGGAATTCAGAAGAAACTTCTTTACCCGGAGAGTGGTGAGAATGTGGAACTCGCTGCCACAGGGAGGGGTTGAAGCGAATAGTATCGATGTATTTAAGGGGAGGCTAGACAAGCGTATGGGAGAGAAGGGAATAGAGGGTTATGCTGATAGAGTTAGATGAGGAAAAACAGGAGGAGGCTCGAGTGGGGCATAAACGCCGGCACGGACTGGTTGGGCTGAATGGCCTGTTTCTGTGCTGTACATCCTGTGTGATCCTATGCAATGTGGAACTCGCTATCACAGGGAATAGTTGAGGTGAATAACATAGGTTCATTTAAGGAAAAGCTAGATAAACATGAGGGAGAAAGGAATAGAAGGATATGTTGATGGGGTGAGATGAAGAGGGGTGGGAGGAGGCTGGTGTGGAGCATAAACACCGGCACAGAGCGGTTGGGTCGACTGGGCCTGTTTCTGTGATGTAAATCCCACGTAATCCCACTTTTGTTTAGCCTTTTAGTTCCCCACTGGTATGATCTCAGACTGCGTTCCCCCAATTGCTTCAGAAATCAGCATGAATGCTGTGACTTACCCACACAGTTACCAACCCACGGGCAGTGGTGATCGAACTTGGCGATGCACCTGTTGCACACAGCACAGTGCTTGGAACGGATGGGCTTCTGGATCTGATCAGAAAACACAAAGCCGCGGTGAAACAGAGTGTTGTATATTTGTAAGGGGATGCAAACATTTTTGTAGCAAGAACGAAAAGAATGCCTCAAAGTGCTTTACAGCCAATGAAATGCTTTTGGAGTGTAGTCACTGTTATAATGTGGGAAATGCAGCAGCCAATTTGCACACAGCAAGCTCCCACAAACAGCAATGTGATCATGACCAGATAATCTGTTTTTTTAGTGATGTTGATTGAGGGATAAATAATGGCCCAGGACACCGAAGATAACTCCCTCTGTTGCTTTTCAAAATAGTGGCCGTGGGATCTTTTACGTCCACCTGAGAGAGCAGACGGGGCCCTCAGCTTAACGAGTCATCTGAAAGACGGCCCCTCCGACAGTGCGGCACTCCCTCAGCACTGCACTGGGAGTGTCAGCCTAGATTTTCGTGCTCCAGTCCCTGGAGTGGGACTTGAATCCACAACCTTCTGACTCAGAGGCGAGAGTGCTGCCCACTGAGCAAAGGCTGACACCTACTGGGTGTACACTTGTCTCACAAACTGCAGATGAGATGCTGCTGATTTTTTCTGGGACCCTGCGCTCCAATCCGTGTGCCTTGGGGAAGAAGTAATACAGGCCAGGCGTTGGGAACAGCAGCACCAGCGTCCTCGGAGAGGGAAGCGACAATTTGGAACAGGACACGAGTGAGGGAGCGGAGCCCAAAATAGCAATGTCTGATCCGCTCAGGATCAGTTCTTATTCTCGTTATAATATATAATTTTATCAAGGACCAAATGCCCAAATTTGAAGAATAAACTAATTCAATACGCAACTGATTTCCTTTTTAAGATGCCAGAAATGAACACAAAATTAAAAAAAAATACTGAATGGGTTCACAGCAGCGTTATTATTTAGTTATTTAGATTTCACAAGTGTACTGATACAGCGGCTAGATGTGTTTCAAGTGGTGTAAAATACTGGCCTAGCTATGTGTAAATTCCCAGGAATTACTGCAGACAAGGATGGGGAAAGGCATTTGAAGAATGAAACCAGATTCTTAAGAAAACCCACATGGTCATATCTTACCAAACAAGTACTGCAGAATATGCTGAGATCCAAGTGCCCGGATTCAGCAAGTTCCACTATCGTCTGTGATACAAGAAAAGAAACAGCAGAAATCAGTAACATCTTGCACAAAGCTTGAATACGATAACATATATTCCTTTTGCTGAACCAGTCAAACAATAACTTGCAGTTATTTCGGGCCCAAGTTTCCACATGATACGCGCCTGATTTTTTGGAGCAACTGGTGGAGAATGGACTATCTTCGAATTCGCAATTCTCCACATTTTTTTTTCTGCAGTTCTAGTCAGGTAGAACAGTTCCACTTTGGAACAGAATTTTTTCTTCAAATGGGGGCGTGTCCGGCCACTGACGCCTGATTTCAAAGTTTCCACAGTGAAAACGTACTCCAAACTAACTGAGAATGGCGCCAGTGAAGATTTTTGTAGAACTGAAAAAACCTGTTCTACACATTAAAAAATCAGGCGCAGGTTACAAATTAGGCGTCCAGTACGAGGTGGGGGGGGGGGGGGGGGGTGAAGGGAAGTCATTAAATTCTACAATCAATCCTTATTTATACTTATACAAATAAATCCAACCTGAATAAACATTTATAAGCAAAGAAAAGATTAAATAAACCATCTTCCGACTTGTGTGAAATTGCTTCAAGCAGGTCTTTCGGGACCGAAGGCTGAACGGGCCGGCCCAAGACTTCGGGCAGGGCCCGTCCCCAGCACCAGATTTACAGGTAGGTGGCGTTGGGTCGGGTCGGGAGGGAGGGAGGGAGAGGGAGGGGGGGGGGGGATGGAGGGAGGGAGGGGGGGGGGGAGGGAGAGGGGGGGAGGGAGAGGGGGGGAGGGAGAGGGGGGGGGGGGGGAGGAGGGAGGGGGAGGTCAGGTCGGGTCAGGGGAGGTCAGGTCAGGTCGGATCCAGTCCGGAGGCGGGGGGGAGCGGGAGTTGAGTCAGGTCGGGTCGGGTCCAGTCCAGGGGGGGGGCGCGGGTGTCGGGTCTGGTCGGGTCGGGGGGGGGGGGGGGGGGAAGAGTGAGCTGGAGCTGGCCGTGGGAGGAGCCTTATTCACGCAGCCCCAGTGAGGCCATTCGGCCAGGGCTAGGGGTTGCGTGCTTCGGGCCCCTCCCACACAGTTCGGAGCCTGGAGCTACTGCACTTGCGTGCTCACTGTAGCGTGCATGTGCAGAGGTCCCGGCACTGTTTTCAGCGCAGGGACCTGGCTCCGCCCCCCCACAGCTCGTGCTGCGCTGCGCCGAGGGCCAGAGAACCTGCAGGGAGGTGGAGAATACCGAGGATTTTTTTAGGCGCACTTTGTGGCGCAAAAAACGGGCGTCCAGGTCGGGACTGCGCCGTTCTAGGCGCGTGTGGAAACTTGGGCCCATAGTGTCTTTTAACGCAGTAAAATGTCCCAAGACGCTTCACAGGAGGGCAGACAAAAACTGACACTGAGCCAAAACAGGAGACATTGGGACAGGTGACCAAAAGCTTGGTCAAAGAGGTAAGTTTCAATTAAGCAGCGTCTTTAAAAGAGTAGTATTGGGCCTAGACGGCTGAAGGCACGGCCACCAATAGTGGGGCGAAAGAAATGGGGGCTGCACAAGAGGTCAGATTTGGAGGAACGCAGAGGATTGTGGGGCTGGTGGAGGTTAGAGAGATAGGAAGGGACGAGTTTAAAAAATATATATAAAACAAAAGGTATTTTCCCTGCTATCCTGACTCAGCTGTGTCAGAGACAAGATCTGGACCTCAGTTTCCTTGTGAACCTCAATGCTGTCCTGCAATGGTCATCATCATAACCACTGGTTCTCCTGCCAGTTTTGGCTCGAGATCTCTCCTCCCTCTCAAAAAATTGGAATGCTTCCAAACACTGTACTTTGCCGTCGAGATATGAATCTAAAATATATTCACAGGCAGGTGCAATAGATGCTGTTGACCGAGACAATGCCTGATGCACCCACCAGGAGGAGCTAAAATTTTATTTTTTCATTTGAGCAGGTGCTCAATTTTATCGAACTATATACCCAAGGTGAAAAGATTGCTGTTGGAGGAGACTTCAGATTGTAACAGGAAGGCCCTCAGTTCTAGCTGTAGCGAACTCTAACTTATACTGAATAAGTGCTAATTTTTATAAACTGATGTAATTAGACCTGCAGATGGAACAGGAAAGGCCTCCACACTCGAGAAAGACACAAGTGAAAAGGGAACCGGTTATGTTGATGGGGCGAGATGAAATAGGGTGGAAGGAGGCTTGTGTGGAGCATAAACACCGACACGGACCGGTTGGGTGAATGGCCTGCACTGTAAATTTTATGCTGTTGATTCTCATGGGAATGAAAAACTTCACCAAGAAATCGTAGAACTGTAGAAATTTACAGCACAGGAGGTCATTTCGGCCCATCATGTCCCCGCCGGCCAAGAGCTATCCAGCCTAATCCCACTTTCCAGCTCTCGGTCCGTAGCCCTGCAGGTTACGGCACTTCAAGTGCACATCCAAGCACTTTTAAAATGTGGTGAGGGTTTCTGCCTCTACCCTTTTAGGCAGTGAGTTCCAGACCCCCACCATGCTCTGGCTGAAGAAATTTCCCCTCAAAACCTCCTACCAATTACTTTAACTCTATGCCCCCTGATTGTTGACCCCTCTGCTAAGGGAAACAGTTCCTTCCTATCCACTCTATCTAGGCCCCTATAATTTTATACATCTCCCGACCCCATGGAACGCCTGCAGATCAATCGTACAAGGAGCTTATGGTTTATCAGAAAGATTTGTGTTTCAGGAAAGAAGCCAGAGAGAGGGCGAGTCAGCCTCTCGCTTGCTGGCAACAGACCATGTCAAGGATTACTAAACAGAAGCTGATCCCTGGGATGAGAGAAAGAAAGACTTGCATTTAGATAGTGCCTTTCACCGGACGTCCCAAAGCGCTTCACAGCCAATGAAGTATTTTTTGGAGTGTAGTCACTGTTGTAATGTAGGAAACGCGGCAGCCAATTTGCACACAGCATGCTCCCACACAGCGCAATGTGATAATGACCAGATAATCTGTTTTTGTTCTGTTGATTGAGGGATAAACACACGCCTCTTCTTCGAAATAGTGCCATGGTATCTTTTACGTCCACCTGAGAGCGCAGATGGGGCGTTGGTTTAACGTCTCATCCAAAGGACAGCACCTCCGACAGTGCAGCGCTCCCTCAACACTGCACTGGGAGTGTCAGCTTGGATTTTTCGTACTCAAGTTCCTGGAGTGGGACTTGAACCCGCAACCTACTGACTCAGAGGCGAGTATGCTGCCCACTGAGCCACGGCTGACACTGTCCTATGAGGAGAGATTGAGTAGATTGGGCCTGTACTCTGAGTTTAAGAGAACGAGAGGTGGTCTCATTGAAACATACAAGATGCTGAGGCGGATTGACAGGGTAGCTGCTGAGAGCTAGCTTCCCTTGGCTGGAGAGTCTAGAACTAAGGGGTTATAGTCTCAGGATAAGCTGTCAGCCATTTAGGATTGAGATGGAGGAAGAATTTCACAGCACTAACACACTTGGAAAATGTTAAACAGAGATTTTTTTTAAAAATACACACGCAATTTTTAAGAACAATCGCCTCTAACAAGTTACGCTAAACACCTGTGAGACATTTTAACAACAGATCATCAAAATTAAACAGTTCAGACAGAAACAAATGGTTAATTGAGCAGTCTACGAAATATACTCTGCCTCAATGGGTATTTACAGCCAGTGATGTGGACATCCTCTTCATCAAGTTAGCAGGTTTGGTGGGGGGGGAGCTTTTGATTACCCTGTTCAGTTTGCAACAACAACCTGTATTTATATAGCGCCCTAAACAGTGAAACGTCCCAAGGCACTTCACAGGAGTGTTATGAAGTAAAAGGATTTGACACCGTGGTACATAATGAGAAATTAGGGCAGGACTTGGTCAAAGAGGTTGGTTTAAAGGAGCGCCTTGAAGGAGGAGAGAGAGGTAGAGAGGTGGAGAGGTTTAAGGAGGGAGTTCCAGAGCTTGGGGCCCAGGCAGCTGAAGGCACGGCCACCGATGGTGGAGCGATTATAATCAGGGATGCTCAAGAGGACAGAATTAGAGGAGCGCAGATAGCTCGGGGGGTTGTGGGGCTGGAGGAGATTACAGAGATAGGGAGGGTTGTGGGGCTGGAGGAGATTACAGAGATAGGGAGGGGCGATTTGAATCATGTTTTGTTAACCGCCCTGTGTGGACTCGCAAACTGCCAATTGGCCCAGGTGCACTTCAGATCGAATTAAGCAGGGCAATGACGCAGACTCCATGATCAAATTCAGTGCTGGTTTCGCCTCCCACACTGTCGTCTTCTCCTTCCTGTCCCCTGGATCAGAACAGCACTGAACAGACATAGGTATAGCTGGACAGAAAGTATCCAGGGTCCATCTAGTTCGTCTTCTACCGTGCACAATGCAACAATAATAGAATCAAAGAAAAAACTTGCATTTATATAGAGCTCCTTTCCCAACTTCAGCATGTCCCAGTGTGCTTGAGGCCACTTTAAGACCAGTGTAGTCACTGTTGTAATGCAGGGAAATGCGACAGCCAATTTGCGCACAGCAAGCTCCCACAATCAGCAATGTGAAAGTGACCAGATCATCTGTTTTTGGCGTTGGTGGAGGGATAAATATTGGGCAGGACAACGGGGAGAACTGCCCTACTCTTCTTTGAAGAGTGCATTGGAACCCGAGAGAGCAGAAATGGTCTCGGTTTAACATCCCTTCAGGAAGACGGCACCTCCGACAGTGCAGCAACTCCCTCAGCACTGCACTGGGAGTGTCAGCCTAGATTTCTGTGCTCAAGTCTCTGGAGTGAGACTTGAACCCACGATCTTCTGACTCCGAGGTGAGGGTGCTGCCCACTGAGTCACGGCTGACTCTTGAATTGTTCACCAATCACAGCGATCAATCTCACTCAATGAGTGTACAACAGACCCAGACACGAGGCGAGGAAAACCCCCTGTGGGAACCACAGGTCCAAAGTCCCCTACTCCCTCCCGAGATCACAACACTCACCACACGGCATATTTCCAATTACTCATAGACTGAAAACAATGATGTTTTAAAAAAAATATTCTGCCAGCTCGGAGTTGTCACCTCACGGATTAACCCCTTTATATAAACTGAGCAGCTTCACAAGTCAACCAAGGATATTGTTGCCACATCCATCTCATGTCTGAACAATGGTAAACAAAATATGAACAACACAGAGCAGGATGTCCTTGTGTTAAGGTGAAAGCCAATCAATAAGATGAAGTTGCACAGCGGTCCCTTTAATTACAATCAATAAAAATAATAATCTAACTGCAGAAACAGAGTGAGGTTGCAAGTGCGCTTAAATACTTGTGGTATTTGCAAGGTTGGCTTGATAGGTTTTAAGTAAGCTAAAGCAATTAAAGCTAAAGCAATTAAAGCATCTGTAAAAATAATAATGGAAACAGAAGCAATAAAGGGTCTCTGCCAACCTCTGGGACTTAAATTACAACTTGCTGCAAACACAGAGGGAGTGAGCCAGATGCAGTACTGACATTACTGTAACTCGACACGAAATATAAAGTTTCTTATATAAGGTGGAACTTGCTTCTTTGCCAAGGTGAATCCATGCCCTCTCTAACAGGATGTGAATTACAGTAACTGACATTCTATGGCCTTGACTGCACTGTCGGAGGTGCCTTCTTTCGGATGAGACGTTAAACCAAGGCCCCTTCTGCTCTCTCAAGTGGATGTAAAAGATCCCAACGGCACGATTTCGAAGAAGAGCAGGGGAGTTCTCCCCAGTGTCCTGGCTAATATTTATCCCTCAATCAACATCACAAAAAAAAAAGTTCATCCGGTCATTATCGCATTGCTGTTTGTGGGAGCTTGCTGTGCGCAAATTGGCTGCCGCATTTCCCACATTGCAACAGTGAGTACACTTTAAAAGTACTTCATTGGCCGTCAAGCTCTTTGGGAAGACCGGTGGTTGTGAAAGGCGCTATATAAATGCAAGTCTTTTTTTCTTCGCCCACGCACATTATTTGACTGCCTGACTGGTGGGGACCCAATGGGGAACCTTTACTGTAACCCAGTGCTGACTGTGACAGCCCTTCCATGGATCCTAATAGTTGGGTCTACAGGTTTGGGCATTGCAAACCCCGATCTCCCGCTTACCTTCTTCTTCTGCTCCTCTGTGGCCTTGATTACCCCTGGGTCCGATTTCCACGACTTACCAAAGTTGTAGAAGAGTCCCACACTATTGACCAGAAATGGGACGTGGACTGACAGAACAGGCAGATGTTTTTTCAGTGTTAAGGAATTCAAGACTGAGAGGCCAAAGACTGAATTTCTGCTTACTTTCCATCACAGTAAAGGGTTGGAACAGCTAGCTCCATAATTCTGGATTCCCATGAGTACAATACGTCCCTAGCCTCTTGTGGCGAACTCATTGATCTCAACATCCCACATAAATAAACAAAAATAGGGAACTCCCATTGGTGAGGCCACACCTGGAATATTACATACAGTTTTGGCCTCCATATTTAAGGAAGGATATACTTGCATTGGAGGCTGTTCAGAGGTTCACTAGGTTGATTCCAGAGATAAGGGGGTTGATTTATGAAGATAGGTTGAGTAGGTTGGGCCTATACTCATTGGAGTTCAGAAGAATGAGAGGTGATCTTATTGAAACATACAAGATAATGAGGAGGCTCGACAAGATGGATGCAGAGAGGATATTTCCACTCAGAGGGGAAACTAAAATTAGGGGACAGTCTCAGAATATGGGGCCGCCCATTTAGATGAGGAGAAATTTCTTCTCTCAGAGGGTTGTAAATTTGTGGAATTCTCTGCCACAGAGAGCTGTGGAGGCTGGGTCACTGAATATATTTAAAGCGGAGATAGACAGATAAGGGAATAAGATGAGCGAAAAGGAAATAAAGGGTTATGGGGAGCGGGCAGGGAAGTGGAGCTGAGACCATGATCAGATCAGCCATGATCTTATTAAATGGCGGAGCAGGCTCAAGGGGCCAAATGGCCAACTCCTATTTCTTATGTTCTTCTCTGCCAAGTTAGGTGTGTGTGTGCAGAAAGTGGAAGCAGATAATTGGAGTGGTGAGGGGGGGGGGGCACGGTCAGTGGTCAGTGTGGCCAGGGCAAAATCACACATCTTTATCACTCACTTCCAACTGGTCAGGACACCGGACCAGAATACTGGACCAGATACAGCTGGGTAAAGACACCTCCCAAATTGGCACCGTAAGCATTCACCGACCCTCCCTTCCCCCACAGGCCTTTCATCAAGTCACAAAAATCCACGAGAAAGGAATGATCAAACAGGCATTTGAAAGGATATCAGTCCACAGCCAGAAGAACCATGTCGCATACATCCAGAATTTGGTGGCCAGGTAGATTCCAAGCGGCAGTGCACTGTGCATGGAGTGATCGAAGAACGATCTGCAAGAAACAATAATATCAATACAGTCCGCGATGCTCTTTCTGTTATCACTATTATCATCTCCAGAGCAATGTGTGTTATGGTGATGGCCAATATTCCTGTTAAGCTGTGCAGTAATCTGAAAGGTCCCGCACAGGGAATGGTAGCATAGTGGTTATGTCACTGGACCAGTAATCCAGGGACCTGGACTAATGATCCGGAGACACCAGTTCAAATCCGACCACGGCAACACGGGAATTTAAATTCAGTTCATGGTGACCATGAAACTACCAGATTGTCGTACAAACCCCTCTGGTTCACTCATGCCCTTCAGGGAAGGAAATCTGATGCCCTTACCTGGTCTGGCTATACGTGACTCCAGACCCACAGCAATGTGGTTGACTCTTAACTGCCCTCTGAGATGGTGGCTCACCACCACCTTCTCAATGGAAATTAGGGCTGGGCAGTAAATGCCGGCATTGCTAGCAATGGCCACATTCTAGAAACGAATGTTTAAAAAAAGGCTGCTCAGCGTTTTTACATTGTAAATACCACGCGCACGCAGAGATTTAAAAGAAACAGGCTGCACAGAACAGTTCACAGGGAAAATTGGCGATGGCAAAATAAATTCATGTCTTACTGGCTTTTAACCTGTGACCTCTTGTCCCACTCCCATAATTTAACTTCAAATATTCTGAATTTACCTTTGCCATGCTAGTTAGGCCACAGCTGGAGTACTGCGTGCAGTTCTGGTCACCACATTACAGGAAAGATGTGATTGCACTGGAGAGGGTACAGAGGAGATGTTGCCTTGACTGGAGAACTTTAGATATGAGGAAAGGTTGGATAGGCTGGGGTTGTTCTCTTTGGAACCGAGGAGGCTGAGGGGAGACCTTATTGAGGTGTATAAAATTAGGAGGGGCCGAGAGAGTGTGGATAGAACGGACCTATTTCCCTTGGCAGAGGGGTCAGCAACCAGGGGGCAAGATTTAAAGCTGTTGGTGAAAGGATTAGAGGGGAGAGGAGGAAAAAATGTTCACCCAGAGGGGGTGGAGGTCTGGAACTCTCTGCCTGAAAGGGTGGTAGAGGCAGAAACCCTCATCGCATTTAACAAGTACTTGGATGTGCACTTAAAGTGCCGTAACCTACAGGGCTACAGACCAAGAGCTGGAAAGTGGGATTAGGCTGGGTAGCTCTTTTTCGACCAGCAAAGACACAATGGGCTGAATAGCCTCCTTCCGTGTCGTAATTTTTCTGTGATTCTATTCCTTTAACTATCCTGGATAGCTTTGTAAGATCACCTGGCTGACACTGTATCTCACCCTGGAAGCTGGAAAGGCCCCAGTTTCTCCAGTGTTCCCCCAGACTTGCCTCTGGGGATCAGATATGCGGCTCATCTTTGGACTGACTCGAGCCGGTGAATATCACCTCCATTTAGGACCGAGATTAGGAGAAACTTCTTCACTCAGAGAATTGTGAACCCGTGGAATTCTCTACCACAGAAGCCAGTTCCGTTAGATATATTCAAAGGGGAGTTAGATGTGGCCCTTACAGCTAAAGGGATCAAGGGGTATGGAGAGAAAGCAGGAATGGGGTACTGAAGTTGCATGATCAGCCGTGATCATATTGAATGGTGGTGCAGGCTCGAAGGGCTGAATGGCCTACTCCTGCACCTACTTTCTATGTTTCTCAGTAACCACAACCACACACAGTTTCCAAGATGAACCCCCGATGATGCACTATCACCACAAGTCCCTCGGACATATTTTATTTTGGCCACATAATTAGCAGCAGATTATCGCTGTTTACACCACTGCCTGCAAGGAGTAGGTGTGCAGCAATGCTCCCTCTGAGCTGCACGGCCATGCAGCAATGGGAAAGGTTCCACGCAGACTGCTCACTGGCTTCCCCTCGCACGCCCGGTGTAAGGGGGAAGATTGTTTGTAAAACTCGCTTGTAAATGATAGAAAATGGCCGCATGACATAAAATAGAAACTTTAGATATTCAAGATTTTGAGGGAACACATAGAACAGGCTTGTATGTTTATCTTTTAAAGAATGCAGAACAGGCTGAAAAGGTCAGAGTAAGGTCAAAACACATTCCAAAAGGTTGAGATCAGTTCCATATGCGAGAGAAGATGAAGAAATTGAAGACCACCCAGCAGCCAGTCTAATTAGAGTTAGCAAATCACTGTCACTCCAATCAGTGGTCCAGTGCTCACGAGTCCACCATGCCTCAAAACCTGTATAACAGTGTGTGGAGCCTTTGTGTTTTTGGACGATCCTGTCTTAGGCTGCTAAGACTGAGAGCTTCCCTTGCATATGCTGGAATAAAGATCGTTTCGAACCGATCTCTGGAGTCGGTCATCAATCGGGCGTCGTTCCTCTATTTCAGTGGGTACGCTCGGGAGAAAGGAAGATGTCTCCACAACACCCAGAAATTTAAAACAACCGCATACAAAAAGAAACAGGCCATGCAGAACAAAGCCCGGCTTGCAGGGAACATTGCTGAGCAGTGTCTCCCTTGGGATATGGGTGCGAAATGATGGGTCAGTGGGGAAATGTATCACACGGCACGTACTGAGCTTGAAATATGATGAAAAGTCATCGAACTGAAACGTTAACTCTGTTTCTCTCTCCACAGATGCTGTCCGACCTGCTGAAATTTATAGCATTTCCTGTTTTTATTTCAGAATTCCAGCATCCGCAGTTTTTTGCCTTTGAAATATAACTTACTGCCTCTTCCTGGGGAATTCTACACGCAACGACAACCCAAACCTGGCCAGGATTACAATCAAATCAAGGAGTAGAGATGACGTCATATAGAGCTCAAGAATAGCACTATGGTTGCTGAGAAATGCAGAGGGGATTGTGGGGTGGACAGAAGGACAAATAATAAGACAACACAGTTGCCAAGATTCGCTTAAATCACTTACTTTGAAAGGAACTGCACCATTGCCCAGACTCCACTGTACATTAGCCCCTTTATTAGCCAGGAGTCAATATCAAGATCGGCTATGAATCCCATCAACCAGATCACTAAGAATGGAGTTCCCAGCATTACCTTCTGACGAAATTCCTGGTTTAAAAAAAATACAAACTCAGTAAAGCCAAAAGCTGTTATTTATTTTTGGTACAGCAATGAACAGGTGAATATGCATCCAACAAGTCTCCTGCTAAAAGTGTTCGTTAGCAAATACGCACCATATTTCAAGATTGTTCAATTTAATCGGAAGAATTGCATCGTCCTTCCTACTGCAGTATACGCCAATTAAAATATTGCAGTCTGACCAGCAAACTATCCCGTTTACAAAACTGCAGAGTTTCCCTTGTGACAGATATTAACTAACCAGAAGGCTAATAGTGTCACTGCATGGTGTAAATAAAACTTTTAGACATTTCTTGGTCACACCAACATTTTTTTTAATGTTTGAGAGTGTCAGCCGTGGCTCAGTTGGTAGCACTCTCGCCTCTGGGTCAGAAGGTTGTGGGTTCAAGTCCCACTCCAGGAACTTGAGCACAAAAATCAGGGCTGACACTCAGTGCAGCACTCCCTCAGCACTGCACTGGTCGGAGGTGCTGGCTTTCGGATGAGATGTTAAACCGAGGCCCCGTCTGCTCTCTCAGGTGGACGTAAAAGATCCCATGGCACTATTTACAAGGGGGATGGAGTATAAAAAGCAGAGAAGTCCTGCTACAACTGTACAGGGTATTGGTGAGGCCACACCTGGAGTACTGCATGCAGTTTTGGTCTCCGTATTTAAGGAAGGATATACTCGTATTGGAGGCTGTTCAGAGAAGGTTGATTCTGGAGATGAGACTTATGAAGATAGGTTGAGTAGGTTGGGCCTCTACACATTGGAGTTCAGAAGAATGAGAGGTGATCTTATTGAAACATACAAGATAATTAAGGGGCTCGACAAGGTGGATGCAGAGAGGATATTTCCATTAATTGGGGAAACAAACTATGGGGCATAGTCTCAGAATAAGGGGCCGCCCATTTAAAACTAAGATGAGGAGAAATTTCTTCTGAGGGTTGTAAATCTGTGGAATTCTCTGCCCCAGAGCACTGTGGAGGCTGGGTCATTGAATATATTTAAGGCGGAGATAGACAGATTTTTGAGCGATAAGGGTTATGGGGAGCAGGCAGGGAAGTGGAGCTGAGTCCATGATCAGATCAGCCATGACCTTCTTAAATGGCGGAGCAGGCTCGAGGGGCCAAATGGCCGACTCCTGTTCCTAGTTCTTATGTTCTTACAAGAGCAGGGTGTCCTGGGGACAATATTTATCCCTCAACCAAACCTCCCTAACAGCACTGTGCGAGTATCTTCACCACAAGGATTACAGCGGTTCAAGGCAACTGATCACCACCACCTTCTCAATAAATGTTGGCCTTGCCAGCGACACCCACATCTCAAAACAAATTAAAAATAAAAAATAGATCTCGTTATTATCACATCAACCACTTTTCCCATATTACAGATTGAGCATCCAAAATCCGGAGTTCCGGAATCCAGACCGATCCGTGGTGGGATCGTCCGGAATCCGGTAAATGTTGCGGAATCCGGACACCCTGCCAAACCGCTTACTGCGAGCTGGGCCCAGGGAAAATCTAAAAATCGAAAACTCAGAGAAATGAATAAAATAAAAACTCCAACCCGTCTCTTCTGCCAAGGCTTCACATCCGCTGCTCCTGGGTCCACAACGCGGGTCCCGCCGGGCGTCTTCCCTCGGCTAGAACACGAGCGCGCCAAAACTCCAAAGCACAGTGACCACGGCACCTCCAGCCTTGCTCACCGGTGATCTGCCGAAAACCGCCGGTGCAATGCCCTGGCCAAACTCTGCAAATGGTACTCCCCAAAACAGCCATCCGAAAACCGGACACGCACACTGCAGCTCCCCAAACCAGCCAGCCCCTGCCTGCCCCCAAATGAAACCGCGCAAATCGGGAGCTGCGATTGGATCGCAAAGCCCCATGACGCCGAAGAGAGCTGACTTCACCAGACCCGAGGCGACACGACCTCACCCGAGTGAACAAAAGCTGCAGGAACCAGGAAGTGCAGAACCCATATCCAGCAAGTAAACATGCCATTTGTTAGCAAGCAGTCACCATGCCCAGCTGAAAGTCAAAGTCAGGTGGTGATGCACTGAAAGTCAACAGGAAATCAGGCTCCTACACCAAGGGGTCGGAAAAGGCGTCCCGAAATCCGGAAATCCCAGATCCTGGGCCCAGGCATTTCCGGATTCGGGACGTCGGAAAGATGTTCTGAAATCCGGATATACATGGAATCCAAAGCGGCCTCGGCACAAGGCCCTACCAGAGACAGATCAAAGTTACTCCATATTGTACCCTAGATGATCAAGAGGTTTTTTAAATTAACGATCGTGTGAAGATGTGTTTCCTCTAAATTTCGGACACTCCACCTGTACAACAGTGACCATATTTCAAAAAGTACTTCATTGGCTATAAAGCGCTTTGGGACGTTCTGAGTTTGTGAATGGTGCTATCGAAATACAAATCCTATCTTCCCGCTCACCTTGTCTGCCTTCAGCCTCTTTAGGAAGGAAGGACTGTCAAAGCCTTTTGCTTGCCTTGCTTCTTGTAAATGGTTAACCATCCAAACATTTTTCCTCTGTTTAGCAAGATCCAACGGCGTTTCACCCTGTAAAAACAGAAAATGTAGAGTGGCAAATACTGGAGTTTCCCATCACTTACTTGTAAAATGGATTCCCTTGAAGTTGTCGACCAAACTGCGAACTGATGTTAATCCATCATACGGATGTAGAGTCCTCTTTAAATCGTGGATTGCTAATGTTTTAACCCAAAATAACTCAGTCACCAGCAGCATTCTCGCTCAGGATACTCGTACCAGTACGTCTCCAAAAAGCAACATTTCATTTCTCTCCCCTTAACCGCCTTTCGGATGAGACATTAAACCGAGGTCCCGTCAGCGCTCTTAGGTGAATGTAAAAGAACCCACGGCCACAACTTTTATTTATATAGATACATTAACGTAGTAAAACATCCCAAGCCACTTCACAGCAGTGTTACAAGACAAAACAAATAAATGTGGCCACCATTGGAAGAGCGGGGAGTTTCTCCTGTTGTCATGGGACCAATATTTATCCCCTCAACCGAAATCACGAAAACAGCTTATCTGGTCATTAGCCTATTGCCGTTTGTGGGATCTTGCTGCGCGCAAATTGGCTGCCGCGTTTCCTGCATTACGAGTGACTACACTTCAAAAAAGTACTTCATTGGCTGTAAAGTGCTTTGAGTCCGTGAAAGGCGCTATAGAAATGCAACTTCTTCCTTTCTGTTTCTCCCCCTTTCTTCACTGGTCTATTTTTCCTCTCCTACTTTCTGCAACTCCCCTCTTTACAATTTCTCCTTTCCTTCTGCTTCTGAATCTCCCCCGCCTCATTCTTCCTCCCGTGTGTCTCCTGCAACGCTTGCACTAGCTACGCAGAGAGACTGCAAGAGGGAAAGCGGACTTCTGGGCAGTGAACTCAGAGCGTGGGAGGGAGCAAGTCACGAAACAACAGGCACTCAAAGAGCAGGAAGCTGCAGGCAGGCCAATAAGATACCCCACCCCCGCAACAAGACTTCTCTTTTGTTGGTTTAGACCCACATTTAGCACACTAGCAATGTTAGCCGTGGCTCTGGCCTCTGTGCTCACGTTTCTGGAGTGGGACTTAAACCCACGAACTCTTGACTCAATGTCTAGCCTGGCGCTCCAGTGCAGTGCTGAAGGAATGTTGCATGTTGGAACAGGAATAGGCCATTCAGCCCCTCGAGCCTGATCCACCATTCAATGAGATCATGGTTAATTTGTGACCTAATTCCATTTCCCCGCCTTTGCCCCATATCCTTCAATAACTTGGGTCAACAAAAAGCTATCAATCTCCGATTTTAAATTAATTGATCTAGCATCAATCGCCTTTTGCGGAAGAGTTTTCCAAACTGCTCCCACCCTCTGTGTGTAGAAGTGTTTCCTAATTTCACTCCTGAAAGGTCTGGCTCAAATTTTGAGACTATGCCCCCTCGTCCTAGACTCCCCAACCAGCGGGAACAGTTTCTCTCGATCTACCCTATCAGCAGCGGCCCGAGGTGGGCGAGAGGTCAGCGCTGGCCTGAGGTCAAGATTAATATCTTGAAAACTTCGATCAGATCACCCCTTAGCCTTATTAATTCTAGGGAATACAACCCTTCTGTCGGAGACGCGATCTATCGGATGAGACGTTAAACCGAGGCCCCGCCTGCTATCTCAGGCGGACGTAAAAGATCCCGTGGCACTATTTCGAAGAAGAGCAGGGGAGTTCTCCCCAGTGGCCAATATTTATCCTTCAACCAACATCAGCAAAACAGATCATCTTGTCATTAATCACATTGCTGTTTGTGGGAGCTTGCTGTGCGCAAATTTGCTGCATATCCTATTCTACGTTACAACAGTGACTACATTTCAAAAGAACTTAATTCGCTGTAAAGAGTTTTGGGACATCCTGAGATCCTGAAAGGCGCTATTTAAATGCACGTCTTTCTTACGGGCACTGCAGATTTTTAAAAAGGCACGTTCCATTGCAATAGAAAATACTAGGGCATCATAAAGTTTTGTTGGGTTAGGTCAGTTAGTGAAATTAGTCAATTTCCATGTGAAAAATTTTCTGGAGAAATACCCGCTACCTAAATTGCAAACTGTTCTCATTCTATATACAGGTACAGCGTCGAGAATCTGGAGTTCCGGAATCCGGACACTGGGACAATCTGTGGCGGGGTCCTCCGGAATCCGGAAAATGTTCCGGAATCCGGACCCCCACCTTGGGCCGCCGTCGCCCTCTCCCCCGCCTCGGAGGGCCACCACTGACCTCGCTGCGGGCCGCCCCCACACACCCTCCCGCCGCTCGGCCACACACCCCTCCCCAAGTATTGTGAGCACGCTCCCATTCTCCGTCTGCTTTACTTTCTGTATTTTGATGTGTCTCTTTGAACTATTGGGAGTGTTCTGCTCGTGCTGCATTCACCATCGACGCTGGAGGCGCCTGGGCCAATCCGCTGCTTGGCCCAGACGTTTCCGGACTCCGGAACGTCAGGAAGACGTTCCGAAGTCCGGAAATACACAAACCTGGGCTCGGGCGTTCCCGGATGTCAGAAAGACGTTCCGAAGTCCGGAAACAGAATCCGGAGCGGCCTCGGTCCCGACGCTGTACCTGAATTGAATAAAAAAAAATTTAAATGCATACCTTGATATTTTGAGCATCTACATTAGCCCCGGCCTCGAGAAGCAGACTGATCACCGTGGTGTTTCCTGCCAGCACTGCCCAGTGTAACGCTGTATTCTTGTGGTACTTGTCCCCAAGATTCACCGACACATTAAACGTGAGCAGCAGTCTTGTGGGATCCACACTGAAATGCAGAAACAACGATAATGTTGCTGGTTCAAACGGGCCGGCTGTCAGCTCCAGCCAATCGGAACAAGGCCAATCAGTCTCTAAAAAGTACAAATCCACGATTTTTCAGCAAGGTTTTGAAGACCGTTCTAATCTTGCCTTCATTGATTACGAAAAGCCTTGTAAAAACTTACTGATGGTGTAAAATATTTGAAAATAAAGGACAACAGGACATCATTTCACACAATTGATGATTGCAAAATATTCTCCATTTCAAGGAATGCTGAATAACTTTGGAAATTTTAGATATTTTAAGGAGAAATTATAGATATTATAAGTACAGGTCATTACTTTACAATGTTCAGCTACATACAAGAAACAGAAAGACTAAAAGGTGGGTTTATCTGGGAAGGGGTGAGTAAGGAGGACAGATTTACAACAAAAAGGATTCAGTCGGCGGGCGTCGCTGGCAAGGCTGGCATTTATTGCCCATTCCTACTTGCCCCGGGTAGGTGGCGATGGCGCTGCTCCTGACCTGCTGCAGTCCGTGTGATGATGGTGTTGCCACGATGGCGATGAGCAGAGAACTCCAGGATATTGATCCAGCATTGATGAAGGAAGGGCGATATAAACCCCAGTCAGGATGGCGGAGATCTTGGAGGTGAGGGCGTCCCAATGACGTCCGTGCTGATATTTCTCAAGGGAAGTCGTGATGCAATTGTACAGGGCCTTGGTGAGGCCACACCTGCAGTACTGCGCACAGTTTTGGTCTCCTTATCAGAGGAAGGCTATACCTTCACTGGATTGATTCCTGGATGAGAGGGCTGTCTTATGAAGAGAGATTGTGTAGAATGGGCCTATACTCACTGCAGTTTAGAAGAATGCGAGGTGATCTCATTGAAACATACAAGATTCTGAAGAGGATTGACAGAGTAGATGCAGAGAGGTTGTTTCCCGTGGCTGGAGTGTCTTGAACGAGGGGTCACAGTTTCAGGATAAGGGGTCGGCCATTTAAGACAGAGATGAGAGGAATTCCTTCACTCAGAGTGTTGTGAATCTGCCCCAGAGGGCTGTGCATGCCAAGTCTCTGAATGTATTCCAGGCTGAGATTGATACATTTTTGGAGTTTAGGGGAATCAAGGGATATGGAGATCGGGCAGGAACGTGGAGTTGAGGTCAGTGATCAGCCATGATCTTATTGAATGGCAGAGCAGGCTCGAGGGGTCATATGGCGGACTCCTGCTCCTATTTCTTATGTTCTTATGTAAAGGTCGAGTGGCTGGGAGGTGCACATTGTAGACCACGTACTGTGTGACAGTGGTGGAGGGGGTGAGTGTCAAGTCTAGTGGCATGGGCAATGATCTGTCCTGGAAGCTGTTGAGCTTCTTCAGTGTCGTTACCCATCCAGGCAAATGGTGGCGAGAGCCTTGGAGATGGAGGAGACACACGGGGAGGCCAGGAGGTGATTCATGTCACACCATCCCCAGCCTCTATCCTGGCCTTGCAAGGCACTGGTGTTGATATGGCCTTTGCCCCTCGGAGGGATACACTGAGAACAGCAAAGAACAGAGCTTGGAAACAGTGCATCTCCCAACTCGCTCCAAACTGGCATAGGAACAGGAGAAGGCCATTCAGCCCCTCGAACCTGTTCCGCCAAGGAGAAGCAGGGGAGCTAGATAATTGCATGAGGGAGAAAGGAATAGGCGGATAGGGTGAGATGAAATAGGGTAGGAGGAGGGTCGTGTGGAGCATAAACACCAGCAGAGAGGAGCCGGGCAGAATGGCCTGTTCCTGTGCTGTAAATTCTATGCAAGTTGGATAATGCTAAATGTAACTAATATAACACTCTGAGGTGCGAATTTGAAGCATTTTTGAAGATGTGGTTACACAGAAGAATGTTAAATATAACAATGCATGCAGTCGCACTGCTGTATAGTTAGAAGGTTCAGTGTTATTGCAACATTAAAATCCAGTTTGTAAATTCTCTATCCCAGAAGGCTGTGGATGCTCAGTCATTGAGTCTGTTCAAGGCCGAGATCAATGGACCTTTGGACCCAGGGAATCATGGGGATCGGGCAGGAAAGTGGAGTTGAGGGCGAAGATCAGCCACGATCTTACTGAATGGCGGAGCAGGCTCGAGGGGCCGTATGGCCCACTCTTGCTCCGAATTCGTATGTAAAGATATAGCATAGATTGTTGAAACAATATAAATTCTATGTAATAATTACCTTTTTTTGGTTTGGTTAGGCAGGAGGGAATGGAAGGGAAGTGTAGACAGAAGAGAAATGCACATCACGTGTGAGAAGAGACAAAAATAGAACGGTTAAAATGAAACTGAACGATGGTTGTGCTGGTTAAAGCAGTGAGTACCTGAACCACACAGACCAGGACGAGGTTTGACCTCCAGGCAATGCCGAGATAGCTGACCTCAGCCATAGTGGTCAGCCGAGGAACTACAACTGGTGTCAGAGAGGAAGAAAACAGGGCTGAGTTACCGCTCCCCATTCTCGTGCAGTGAATCCCGTTGGAAACATGCATAAATGGGCATCGGGTGAGGATAAGATCGGGCTCGGGTCCCCCCTCCCACACCTCATGGCTGAATAGCTTGCCAGCACTGGTTCACGGACGGAGAATAGCCACTTGGACAGAGTACCAGGTGGCCCCTGTCCTGTGCCAGTGCCACATGCCCCAGTGGAGAACCAATGCCCTTAGAAGAGGCACCAGCTGGACACAACATTGGTGGATGAAGGAAAATTCTTTCCCTCTTCAAAGTTAGACTTCGGAGAATCGCACAGCTCAAAAGGAGGACATTCAGCCCATTGTTCCTGTGCCGGCTCTTTGAAAGAGCGATCCAATTAGTCCCATTCCCTCCTTAGTTCTTTCCCCATAGCTCTTCAAATGTTTCCTTTTCAAATGCATATCCCAATTCTCTTTTAGAAGTTACGATTGAATCTGTTTTCACCGCCCTTTCAGGCAGCGCATTCCAGATCATCAGAACATTTAGTGGAACATTCGAGTAGCCATTTAGTCAGTAAATGGCAGGTCGCTTAAGTGTTGAAACCGCTCTAACCTGTGCGTTCTATAAGCAGCCCACATCAATGGCGTCATTCCATTCTGGTCCATCGTATCTACGTCCTGAAACAAATGGTCAGAAGAAATATTTGAAAAGGATAAATCGCTGCACATTGATTAGCCTTTTGTTGCTGCTAACTGCTCACTCATTTCAGCAACTACAATTTCCCCTGAACAGACTCAAAATCAGACTTCCGCCAAATAGGGGTAAGTGGGAAGGGTTTTTCAGTTCGGACGAGTCCCCACCAATGTTCCCGGATGCGCACCAATCCAGAGGTCCCGTGCAGGCCTTTCCCCAGCTGTTGCTGCTGGTAAAAATAACACACATGTGCAGCCGCACAGCAAATTTATATTGCAGCAAATCCCCATCGACACCTGGGAGTCCCTGGCCAAAGACCGCCCTAAGTGGAGGAAGTACATCCGGGAGGGCGCTGAGCACCTCGAGTCTCGTCGCTGACTGCACGCAGAAATCAAGCGCAGGCAGCGGAAGGAGCGTGCGGCAAACCTGTCCCACCCACCCCTTCCCTCAATGACTATCTCTGTCCCGCCTGCGAAAGGGACTGTGGTTCTCATATTGGACTGTTCAGCCACCTAAGGACTCATTTTAAGAGTGGAAACAAGTCTTCCTCGATTCCGAGGGACTGCCTATGATGATGATGTTCCCTCTAATTCTCTTTATGGTACGCGGCCCCTATAATCATTGGCCCTCAAATCTGTCACCAAGCTCATGGTCTACAGGGCTGTAGTAATACCCGCCCTCCTGTATGGCTCAGAGACATGGACCATGTACAGCAGACACCTCAAGTCGCTAGAGAAATACCACCAACGATGTCTCTGCAAGATCCTACAAATCCCCTGGGAGGACAGACGCACCAATGTTAGTGTCCTCGACCAGGCCAACATCCCCAGCATTGAAGCACTGACCATGCTTGATCAGTGGGAACATAGGTCCTCGCGAGTAATCTGGTTTCCCTTCGTGCCGTTTCAAGCATAAATTCGGGGTTGAGCCAACAGCAAAATTGGCAGCACCTGTAGAAACAGGCCAGAGTTTCTCAGAGCAGTCTAACCAAGATTCGATACAAGTTTCACCTAATTTCTCTGCATTTCAATTCTATTCCTCTAGAAATGAACCTCAGTGCTTTGTTTATTTAACCTGATTAACCCGCATCGCTGCTTTCAGCGATTTGTGGATCTGTACCCCGACGATCCCATTGCTCCGCTACCCCATTCAGTCTTATTTTCCAAGGAATATGTGGCCTCCTTTTATTCTTCCTACCAAAATGTAACATCTTCTAGTTATCTATCTTATCAATTACACGCCGATTCTGTAAGTTTATTGATGTGTTCCTGTATTTTGTCACAGTCCTTCGCAGTATTAAATACACCCTCCAATTTGGTGTCATCCGCAAATTTTAAAATTGTACATCCGATTCCCACGTTATGTAAATTGTGAACAGTGGGCCCAGCAATGATCCTTTTGGAACACTAATTCCCACCATCCATCTGTCTGAGTAACCCCTACCCGCTCTTTCCTGTTGTGTAGCCAACTTACTATCCATTCTGCAACTTTTCCCTGACTCCACATACTCCGACCGTAGTTAGGTATCCAGTATGCTGCACCTTATCGAAGACCTTTTGAAAGTCCATGTAGCACTCTCGCCTGAGTCTTGCTGTGCGCAAATTGGCTGCCGCGTTTCCTACATTACAACAGTGACTACACTCCAAAAGTACTTCATTGGTTGTAAAGCGCTTTGAGACGTCCAGTGGTTGTGAAAGACGCTATATAAATGCAAGTCTTTCTTTCTTTTTATATTACATCTACTACATTACCCTTATCTACACTTGCTGTTGCTTCTTCGAAGAATTCAGGAAGGTTGGACAAGCGTGATCTTCCCTTTTGAAACCATGCTGACTGCTCGATTATATTTTCGGTTTCTAGTTGTTTTTCTGTTGTACCTTTCATGAAGATTCCATTATTTTTCCTACCATCGAGAGTGGGCTAACCTTTTAAAATACCGTGATCACATTAGCTGTCTGGCAGTGTTTCCTTTTTGAATGAATTTTTATGCATATTTAATAATGCCTCGATGTTCTCTTCCTTAACTTCTTTTAATATGCGTGGTGCAATCCATCCAGACCAGGGGTTTTATCCTCTCTAATTTTGATTGGTTTAAAAATTATCTTCTTCCCTTTCTAGCTTCAATGTCTTTGTATCTTTTTTGAGCTTGGTTTCGAATGGCATGTCATTGTGCAGAAAAGAGATGGAACTTTACAACTTGGGACATAGCACTGCTCGTCTGCTTCACCAGAGAGATCAAGCTGGTTATTTTATGGCATCATGTAGGTGTTTGGCAGACAGCACCAGAGAAGGGTTGCTAACTCTTGACTGACGCTATTGCGGGAGATTTTTCTCCCCCCGCAACATGATGTAATGTCATTAATTGCACTGTTCAACCCATTCACAATACCAAGCCATTATATTTGTTTATTTTCTTGCAATCTCCGATTAAAATCTCCCGGATTGCTTTCAATAGTCACCGGGAGATCGATGCCGATTCCGGTAGAGTCCAGCCAATACGTGGGGGTTGGCAACCCTACACCGGAGACTCTAAGTATTTGGCCCACAAAGCACGGTGTGAAAGACCTTAAGCTTTCCCCGATGGATCACAAGTAGCTAAGGACTTTGCAAACTTAAGAGTTATTTTTTTTAAAGTTGCATAACAATCTACTTAAACATAGAAATTTACAGCGCAGAAAGAGGCCATTCCGGCCCATCGTGTCCGTACCGGCCGACAAAGAGCCACACAGCCCTCGGTCAGCAGCCCTGAAGGGTATATATAAGCCTATGAACAATGACGGAAAGGTAAAGAGCACCCAGTCCAACCAATCTGCCTCACCACAACTGCGACACCCCTTATACCCTAACTCCACCCCAACCGCAGTCATGTGATCTCCTGGGAGAGGCAAAAAACAGATAAAAACCCAGGCCAATTTAGGGAGAAAAAATCTGGGAAAATTCCTCTCCGCCCCATCCAGGCAATCGAAACTACTCCAGATCATCACCCTGGCCATATTCTATTTCCTGCAGTACTTACCATTATATCTGCTCCGTCCAACAAAAGGTCATCCAGTCTAAACCGTAACTATTAAAACTTTGTTGTAGAATCTGAACTGTCAACTTATCCAGGCCGAGGGAAATTAATGTTTGCTGCTTGTGCTTATCAACGAGAAGAGCCGAGGGCCCAGGGGCAGCACGGGCCCAGCCCACACTGTGCGATATGTGTGCGCACTGGGTCCGTGCAGCAGAGCTGGTCGCCAGTCGTCCTGGTTAATCCTCGTCACTGGATAAAGGCCTAAGCTCTGTCACGCCCGTGTGGTGACTGATGTGTAACGGTCACCACAAGTTAAAAGAATCCACGCACAGGCATCTTCCACCAGTGGAGTTTACAACTGGATTATCGGGTTATTCATTGAAACATCTGCAAACTCATCCCTTTTGGTGTGGAAGCAAGTCATCCTCGTTCAAGGGGCCGCCTAAGATGATTATCAACATCTATTCTGCACTAAGGTGCTGTGATCTGACCATAAATTTAGACGGTACGGTAGCATTGTGGTAATGATACTGGGCTAGTAATCCAGACCCTGGACTAATGATTCAGAGACATGAGTTCAAATCCCACCACGGCAGCTGGGGAATTTAAAATTCAGTGCATTAAATAAATCTGGTGTAAAAAGCTAGTATCAGTAATGGTGACCATGAAACTATCGGATTTTCGTACAAGAACATCTGGTTCACTAATATCCTTTAGGGAAAGAAATCTGCTGCCCTTACCCAGTCTGGCATCTGTGACTCCAGACCCACAGCAATGTGACTGACTCTTAACTGCCCTCTGAAATGGTAGCCCCTTGCCCACATTCCGTTAATGAATGACAAAAAAAATGCATATAGGAACAGGACACCATTCAGCCCCTCGCACCTGCTCCACCATTCAATTAGATCATGGCTGATCTGTATCTGAACTCCATCTAATTGCCTTGGTTCCGTAACCCTTCATACCCCTTGCATAACAAAACTCTCAGTTTGCGTTTAATGATCCCCTAATTCTGACTTAGCAGAACAGGGTTGGAAGGAGTTAACTGTAAGAGGAAAAACTTTTTTTTTTAAAGTTTAACTTGAATAGTGAAAGGAACCCCTGTCATTCCATTCACTGAAATCTTCTAAATATGAATACATTCAAGTATTTTGACCGAGTGTCATTCGTATGGTGAAACACAAGTATGGGAATTGGCGGTGGTGTGTAGCATGCAACTGTTGGCCACAAAGTGCACTTATTGAGGAGTGCCCTGATTGAGGTCTTTAAAATTATGAAGGAGTTCAACAGGGTAGAGGTAGCGATGATGTTTCCAGTTGTGGGAGTGACCAAAACTAGGGGCCACAAACAATGTTCCCTGTAATTTTGAGGGGGGGTTTAAGGTGTTGCGTAGGCCATTCAAAAGACCGTGCATGCACTGTTTATACATTGAAAGCCAGCAAGCTGGCTGCATGGGTTCCCTCGAGTGCTGCGTGACCTTGCAGCTTAAAGGAACATTGTTCATCAATATAAGATGCGCGCCAAGGAATCCAATGGGGAATTCAGGAGAAACTTCTTTATCCAGAGAGTGGTGAGAATGTGGAACTCGCTACCACGGGGAGGGGTTGAGGCGAATAGTATCGATGCATTTAAGGGGAAGTTGGATAAACACATGAGGCAGAAAGGAATAGAAGAGTATGTTGATAGGAGGAGGTGAAGTAAGATGGGAGGAGGCTGGTGTGGAGCATAAACACCGGCACGACCCTGTTGGGCCGAATGGCCTGTTTCTGTGCTGTACATTCTATGTATTATCTTATACTGTGTACTGCAAGCTCTCCCAATGAAACACTCAATACCAGCCTACACGGAGTTAGATGATAGAAGCTTCAACAGCACACTTAAACCCATGCCCCTGAGCTGGGGGAAGAAGAGTTTTATAAACAAATCAGCTTCTGATTGCTAGACAGTGACCCTTGCTGGAAAAATGTATGTGTGGTGTTTGGATGAGAACAGGATCAGCCTCTGAGAAGAACAGGAGAAAATAGGAATGGGGAAAAACAAGGATATTGTGACTCTGCTGATCATCTCTCTCACATTCTCCATCAAAAAGTCATTCGTGTGCATGTTTGTTCAGTCAGCATTTTGTCATGGACAGAAATAGTTGGGTCATCGACACTAAATTGATCCAGGCTGCTGTGAAAGTGTTGGCTAATTCTCTACAGATTGAACTTACAAAAATAAAAGAATTCAATCATGTGTTTGAACTTCCAAAACATGCGAGAGACACAAAGAGAGCGATCGCGAGAGAGAGCGCGAGAGAGAGAGAAAGAGCGAGCGCGAGAAGAGAGAGAGAGAGAGAGCGAGCGTGAGAGAGAGAGACCGAGCGAGCGAGAGAGAGAACATTGCCCAGACCTGGAGACACACTGCTCTTTCCATCCACAATATTCTGATTATTTGTGCTTCCTGCTATTGTGCCACTTTTATTTTCAACAAAGTCACATTGTTGCTCTTACAATGGGATGTACGTGAAGATGTCTTCCTCGCCCTCAGACTAGCCTGCCCCCCCTCTGTCTTTCTTTTCTGGTTATAAAGTTGGGTGCACAGCGCCCAACGAAAATATAAAATCAAAATCCCTTTTGCCAGCCCGGTCTCAGTTGTATTTCCCCCTCTGCCCTACCACTGGTCTAGATATTTCTCTCACCTCCCCAGCTCTTTGCCTGCACAAAGATAGTGACTGTTCCCACCTGGCGCTGTGCACCCAGCTACCCTTTGCCTGCACAAGGATAGCTGACTGCTCCCACCTGGCGCTGTGCACCCAGCGAGATTTCCATCACTTCCTTGGATATATTTCTCCAGCTGCCTCACAGGCACAGGTCAGCTGGAACTAATAAAGACGACCTTTGCCTTCTGCGTGTGGGTGCCAGTTAATCCCGACAGAAATTGCTGCCCTTCTCCCTCCCTCACATGCACTTCCTTTTGTTGGTGGGTAATCAGGGGCAGATGGAAGATCAGGATGAACTTGAAATGGAACTACTAACACCCAATGAGCAGGAAATAGATTCCTATTTTAAATTGGGTTTCCTCTGCACTTACATGCCATGTGCAAGGAACACATTCGAGAAAGCAAATGCTCAGCTCAGCAAAATAAGTTAAAATAATTTTGTAAACAATTGCATCTAATGCAAAAAGACAGCTCCTTATTGTTAATCAGACGTATTGTCAGAAAAATGCAATAAGCCCAACGGACTCAAATTTGGCTGCTTCAATGAGGGGGCTACCAGCTCAAGATTGAACATCAGCAGCAAAGGCACTCGAAAAACATTTCAATGTATGTTTTTTTTTTAAATTAAAAAACAGGGGCTCAATTTTAAAAAACTTTACAGTGCAGACTGCTGCCAGGAACATCACAGACACGTATCTACAGAAAATGCTGGAGACACATAGCAGGTCAGGCAGCATCAGGGGAGAGAGAAACAGAGTTAACGTTTCAGGTTGATGGCCTTCCTGTGCTGCCTGACCTGCTGAGTGTTGCCAGTATTTTCTGTTTTTAGTCCAGATTCCCGGCATTCGCAGTATTGCGCTTTTGTACAGACACTTCCAGTAATTACTGCAATGTAACAACAATAAGGGGCAGAACATGGCCAAAAATCAGTGGCTGTATCGTTAGAAAGATACGAAAAACAACTCCTTTAGAGCCTTAGCACAGGACGATAAATGTTGCTCGCGGTAGCTTCAGTGTATGACTGCCACTACAATTTCAGGCTATTTTTGATTGCTTGTATTCAGCTTTTCAATGACCCATCTTTTGGAATGAAAGCCGTCAAAAATAGCTTTTTTTCCCATTCCCTCTTTGATCCCATGAATTTGCTTTCTGTAATCCTAATGTCACGAACCTAGCCAGAAAGGGATTCCAAAATGCCATTAATTCTTTTGCTAAAGCCTTGCTGGAATAATCAGATCAGAGTTTTACAGGATCAGGCAACTATTGAGGGGCACAACGAGTGTTTATGTAACAAACATCAACATGGATCATGCCACGCACCAGTGAAATGAATGATCCGCAGCCCTGCACGCTGTATCAGGGCCACATTATCTCAGTCACCGCCTGGAGCCAATAACTGCGACAAATCCAGCTTATTGTAAGCGCAGCTGATTACGAATAAAATTAAGGAATGCATTCGAGCTTATCGCAGAGCATGCTGCAATGGCAACATGAAATTATTCAGGGCCCTGGTGAGACCACACCTGGAGTACTGTGTACAGTTTTGGTCTCCTTATCTAAGGAAGGATATACTTGCCATAGAGGGAATGCAACAAAGGTTCACTAGAATGATTCCTGGGATAGGGGGATTGTCCCATGAGGAGAGATTGAGCAGACTGGTCTATATTCTCCAGAGTTTAGAAGAATGAGAGGTGATCTCATTGAAACATACAAAATTCTTAAAGGACTAGACAGGGTAGATGCAGGGAGGATGTTTCCCCCGGGCTGGGGAGTCGAGAACCAGAGGTCACAGTCTCAGAATAAGGGGTCGGCCATTTAGGACTGAGATGAGGAGGAATTTCTTCACTCAGAGGGTGGTGAATCTTTGGAATTCTCTACCCCAGAGGGCTGTGGAGGCTCAGTCTTTGAGTATATTCAAGACAGAGATCGATAGATTTTTGAATATTAAGGGAATCAAGGGATATGGGGATCGAGCGAGAAAGTGTTGAGATAGAAGATCAGCTATGATCTTAGTGAAAGGTGGAGCAGGCTCGAGGGGCCGAATGGCCTACTCCTGCTCCTGATTCCTATGTTCTTATGAAATGACACAGGGTGATGTGCTGTCCCCCATTCTGCTGTGTCCCCGACCTTAATTGAGCTACTTTGGAGAAATGCCAAAGAGAGGCTAAGTACTTTCCGAATGGTGGAAGGGAGAGTGGGGTGAGGGGTAATATAAGAACTCTCACGTTACAACCAATAAGCTGTGTGGCCAGGCAGCCGTGCAGTGCTCCGAGGGTCCCAGGCAGCTTCTGAGCCGGCTTTTAAATGGAAAAACCGTGCTGGCGCGGACTTCAGTTTGGATCGTGCAGCACTTTAAAGGTGCCGCATGGCCCCCACCAAACAAATTATGGGCAACACTGGTTGCAACACATAGCTGAGCAAGACTGCTGGGAGCCTGCAAAGAGGTCACCCAACATGATGGCCCAAGTCAGTTTGTAAACTGCAAAAAATTCACACTTTTAATTACGCTAGTTTGCTCTTGAGCAACGAATCCACGCTGCTATGGTGCAGCTCCCAGCTCGGCTCCTCTGCTGTCGAGCACTTCCTTCATCTCTCTGCCACTGATTTTGAGCTCTCTTTGCTTCTCATCCTCAACTGCATTTCTGCCTCTCTCTATTTTCTGCTTTTCAAAACTGAAGCAATCATATCTGCGTACGGTGCAGCTCTCGAACGGATCAACAGGCTGGGTCTCTTTTCTCTTGAAAAAAAGGTGGCTGAGGGGTGATCTAATAGAGGTCTTTAAAATGATGAAAGGTTTTGATAGAGTGGATACAGGGAGAATGTTTCCACTTGTGGGGAAGAGCATAACTAGAGGCCATCGATATAAGATAGTCACCAAGAAATCCAATAGGGAATTCAGAAGAAACTTCTTTACCCAGAGAGCGGTGAGAATGTGGAACTCGCTGCCACAGGGAGTGGTTGAGGCGAATGGTATCGATGTATTTAAGGGGAGGCTGGATAAACATATGGGGGAGAAGGGAATAGAGGGTTATGCTGATAGATTTAGATGAGGAAAGACAGGAGGAGGCTCGAGTGGAGCATAAACACCGGCATGGACTGGTTGGGCTGTTTCTGTACCGTAGATCCGATGTAATCCTATGAACACAACAGGATTAATTATGGTTTGCTTCACTTAACCTTTAAGTGATGGTTGAGCAGGTATTTATTTATGGCAATCTCGCTGAACTAATGCTACCCATCAACTTTTAACCCCTCAACCGGAGGAGGATGGTGCAACCCCGAAAAAAATATTTTTTGAATAATACAAACCTGGATAAATTTTCAAAACATGCCCGCCTAAACAGAGTTGTTAAAGATCACATGACACTATTCGAATGAAGGGTAGGGGACTTTTCCCCGGTATCCTGTCACGTTACCACAACAGATTAAGTAGTCATTTATCTCACTGCTGTTTGTGGGGCCTCGCTGTACACAAATTGGCGTGCAGTTCTGGTCACCGCATTACAGGAAGGACGTGATTGCACTGGAGAGGTTACAGAGGAGATTTACGAGGATGTTGCCGAGAGTGGAGAAGCTTAGCTATGAGGACACATTGGATAGGCTGGGTTTGTTTACCTTGGAACAGAGGAGGCTGAAGGGAGACCTCATTGAGGTGTATAAAATTATGAGGGGCCGAGATAGAGTGGATAGAAAGGGCCTATTTCCCTTAGCAGAGGGGGTCAACAACCAGGGGACATAAATTTAAAGTAATTGGTAGAAGGTTTGGAGGGGATTTGAGGGGAAATTTCTTCACGCAGAGGGTTGTGGGGGTCTGGAACTCACTGCCTGAAAGGGTGTTAGAGGCAGAACCCTCATCACATTTAAAAAGTACCTAGATGTGCACTTGAAGTGCCGTAACCTGCAGGGTGACGGACCGAGAGCTGGAAAGTGGGGTTCGGCTGGAAAGCCTCTTGTTGGCCGGCATGGACACGATGGGCCTCCTTCCGTGCTGTAAACTTCTATGATTCTATCTTGCTTACAAATCAAGTGACTACACTGCAAAAGTAATTGATTGGCTGTTAAGCTCTTTGGAATATCCTGAGGAAATGAAAGGTCTTATATAATTGAAAGCTTTTTTTTCATGCATTCACGGATGTGGGTGTCACTGGCAAGGCCGACATTTATTGCCCATCCCTAATTGCCCCTTGAGAAGGTGGTGGTGAGCCGCCTTCTTGAACCGCTGCAGTCCGTGTGGTGAAGGTGCTCCCACAGTGCTGTTAGGGAGGGAGTTCCAGGATTTTGATCCAGCGATGATAAAGGAACGGCCGATATATTTCCAAGTCAGGATGGGGAGTGACTTGGAGGGGAACGTGGAGGTGGTGTTGTTCCCATGCGCCTGCTGCCCTTGTCCTTCTAGGTGGTAGAGGTCGCGGGTTTGGGAGATGCTGCCGAAGAAGCCTTGGCGAGTTGCTGCAGTGCATCTTGTAGACGGTACACACTGCAGCCACGGTGCGCTGGTGGTGGAGGGAGTGAATGTTGAAGGTGGTGGATGGGGGGCCGATCAAACGGGCTGCTTTGTCTGCATTTTATTCCTGCGATGCTAATGATTATGCTGTTCAGGTGTACAAACAAAAATAGGCTGAAAATTACCTGCCCCTTTGCGATCAGGTATGCAACGATCGAGGTGTGACCAAACTGAGCGGCCAGGTGGATACAGCTACAGCCCTCTCCATCTATCAGCGAGGGTTCCGCACCATACTTCATCAGATGCACAACCATGGACAAGTGACCCTGCCTGGAAGGAACGGCACAAAGAATATTTTACACAAACTATTGACAAGACAACTATTATGAGCATGCCAGGGCTTTGTTGACAATTTGCCCAACTGCAAGGACAAAATATTTGCCCTGGTATCTTGTCACTTTTGGTTACGTGCCCAGAAGAGATTTAACTCAGAGAATTGCTTAGTGGCTGAAAACACATTTGACTATTTAAAAAAAAAAACAAACGTTCAGCTATACCAAGGTTCCAGGACTATATTAACAACAAAGGTTCAAGCAGCTAACCATATTTTTACTGGAGAAAAAGCACCTAAAGGGGAAACACAGCACAGGTCTTTTAAAATCATGAAAAGGTTCGGAATACCTGCATTATGCACAAGGCTGAAATAAGCAACAGACTATTTAAAATCAACAAACAGCGTAACACTGGAGAGCAGCAGTACAAACTTCACAGATCTCAGACAAGGTTAGAGAATAGAAATAGCTTTATCTACAGCCCCCACCCAACCCTATCAACCCCCACCACCACTCCCCAAGGAAGTTGAATTCCCATTGGTCAATTTGGAGAACTGTGGACGAAAGGGATATTATAATGCTGCTTGATATTTTTTTCCGGGGTGTTAGGGGAAGAAAACTCACCCGTCCTTATTTTAGGGGGCCAACAAGTGGTGGTAGAAGGGGAAATCAGAGTCAGAATACTCACATGGAGCAGGCTTCATCGGCCTTTTCTCAACATTAGACATCAGTTGTACAAGTTTCCCTAACACATGTAATTGGCACTGGTTGTATCTGCCAGTTTGGTCAGGAAATATATGAACTGCTGCACAGGTTATGGTCTCAGTGGATAGAAACACTAAAAAGCACAGTCAATGTTATTAAATGCTACAACAGCGTGGTGGTACCTACTGAACGCTGCAATGCAGATTTGAAACAATCGTTATTCTTAACAGCTCTCATTTTATGAGCTTCCTATTCAGGCAAAAGGTTAGATACAGCACAAAAGAAATCCCTCATGTACGTTGCCAGAGCCTTTACAGTTCGCAAAGACCTGCACCACGAAGGTATGGTCATGCCTCGTCACCGAAACAATGGTTTAAATCCGATATCGGAATGGCATTAGCCTGATCCACTCAGAGTGGAACTCGCTGCCACAGGGAATAGTTGAGGCAAATAGCGTAGATACATTTAAGGGGAAGCTGGATAAACATAAGAGGGAGAAAGGTTTTGTTGATGGGGTGAGATGAAGTAGGGTGGGAGGAGGCTCGTGTGGAGTATAAACCCCGGCACGGACCAGTTGGGCTGAATGGCCTGTTTCTGTGCTGTGTGTTCTATGTAAACCTTTAAATGTTATGACGTTACATTTTTCAGCAACTTGAAAAATTAATCGTGAGCCAATCCTCGTTATTTTCATTTTTTGGGAGGTGCTGTGCGCCCCAGGATGCACTCCGAGCACGTTCCATTCCCTCGCAGAGGACAGGATCAGCCTTACAAGGCAATTTGAAGCCAAGTGTATCTTTACCTTGTTGCCCAGTGGAGAGGGGTGGAATTTAAATCTCCTCCAAGCTGATCCACAATTGCACCCTTTGAGATGTAGTATCTGAAATAAATGTAATTAACGATTCCATTAGCAGGTCTTGGCTGTGCCAGAAAAACATTTATCCAATTCCTGAGGAAAGAAGATATTTCAAGTTGAAACACATTGAAGTTTTGGTAAAATTGCTTTGTAACAGCCTTAAGACTTGAAGGACCCTTTCAGGAAAAGGAACAGACACATCTTGGCCCCAATACCACAGCTTTGAAAGCTATTTTCTGTAAATTTCTAACCAAATATCATTCCCACCAAATGAGATGAAGATTGAGATCCTTTAATAGTGTTTCTGGAATCAAAGAGAACAGACACTCACGGTAATTTTTCATGCAGAAAAGTCACTGTCATTTTCAAGGGTTAATTAAACTAAATGCGCTGGGGAAGAAACACTAATCTATTTTATAACGTACCGTATGAACAAGATGCCATGGCACTCTTGGGTGGGGGGGGGAAACAAGAATCCAAGTCCTGGTCAACAGTCCTCCCTCAACCAACACCGCCAAATAATCCATCGCTCATATATTCATTGGACCCTGCTGTGTGCAAAAATGCCTGCCACGTTCACCTGCCCAACAATCATGACTCCCACTTCTCAGTATTTCACTGTTCTGTGAAAGGGTTTGGGGACCTTTGACAGTTCAAGGTGCTGCGCAGATTAAAGTTCTTCCTTCTGTCTATCAAATGAAATAACTTCCAAAGTATAAAATCGGTCCAGTAAATGAGGAACTGTGCCTCAACTGTAGTTAACAGTATTCTTACCAAAGCGATGGACGTTTATTTTAGTTAATAATGATCAAGGCAGTCAGACAGACCAGGGATCACTCTGGCATGATGCGAATACGAGTGCTCGAGCTCTGGCTTGCACCCTGATGTATCATTATTGCCAGTGGATCATTGCCCTTGTTTTGAAGGGGGCGAGGGGGCTGGTGGGAACGTGTTTTTCCCTGTGTAAGGTTTGTGCTCACCAATTCACGGTGAGTCAAATCTAGACTTGAAGTTTCCTCATCTCAACATGCCTACGTTTTCTAAAAGCAGCTAAGATCATTACCTCACACCCCGCCAACGTACCAGATGTTTTTTCTAATTTTCCAAAGTAGCTTCTTGGAATGAAGTGGCCAACCTTTGGGACGATTGAGTTCAAATTGTTGGCAGTTTTGTGCGGTGGGGCCACACGTGCACAGAAGTGGCCGAGTGTGCCCGGGCTCAGTTGCAGCCCAGCCTCCGATTGTACAGCAGACACCTCAAGTCGGTGGAGATGCAGCAACGATGTCTCCGCAAGATCCGACAAATCCCCTGGGAGGTCAGACGCACCAACGTCAGCGTCCTCGTCCAGGCCAACATCCCCAGCATTGAAGCACTGACCACACTTGATCAACTTCGCTGGGCAGGCCACATAGTTCGCATGCCGAACACCAGACTCCCAAAGCAAGCGTTCTATGCGGAGCTCCTTCACGGCAAACGAGCCCAAGGTGGGCAGCGGAAACGTTAGAAGGACACGCTCAAAGCCTCCCTGATAAAGTATGACATCACCACTGACACCTTGGAGTCCCTCGCCAAAGATCGCCCTAAGTGAAGAAAGTGCATCCGGGAGGGTGTTGAGCACTTTAAGTCTCAACGCTGCGAGCATGCAGAAATCAAGCGCAGGCAGCGGAAAGAGCTTGCGGCAAACCAGTCCCACCCTCCCTTTCCTTCAACCACCGTCTGCCCCACCTGTCACAGAGTCTGTGACTCTCGCATTGGACTGTTCAGCCACCAAAGAACTCACTTCAGGAGTGGAAGCAAGTCTTCCTCGATTCCGAGGGACTGCCTATGATGATGATTGGGCTGACAGAGAAAGATGACTTTCATCCCATGAGCCTGGACAAGAGTTGAACCAGGATCCCAGTGGTAAAAGAGATAGTTCTTTAAGCCACTGTGTTGCTCTCTCCACAGGCTGTTACTTATTTATATTCCCTGCCAACTCCAAGACATAAAATGCTCAGGAAAGGCAGAATGGGCAGAAAAGGAGGTGGTATAGCCATACATGTCAGAGATACCTGGGAGGTAGTAGTTGTTGTTCCAATGAGAGGTTGATAAATAAACTAGTCTGGATAGACTTCTCTCACATGCAACAAACAAAACTCGGCTAATGCCAGGGGGATGCTTATAGATCTCCTGATCAGCAGAAGGAAGACACTTCATTTTATGAAGAAACAAGAATGATATTCAAGAACAGGAGAAGTATTTTAAAATCAATGACCTCAAACAATCTAATATAAATTAGAAACGCCCAAGTTGTCCAGAGTCAGAGCTCATTAATGTAATACATGACTGCTTCATGGCCGGGTGGGTCAGAGAGAAAAGAAAGAAAGACTTGGATTTAGAGAGACCATGAGACACATTCATCTCGATCCGATACATGTAAATGACCCGGACAAAGCACAAAGAATGGAACCTTGGCACTCCCAGCAAACAATGACCACAAAATGATTAACATGATCTGAGATTCAGAAATACCAAAGACACAGCTTTGACGGGGCTAATTTAAAAATAAAAATAAAAGGTACAAGCTCAAGCAACTCGATTAGAGGAGGTTGTTCAACAGCAATTGAGTTCAGGGCAAACAGAACACCTTTAAAAAGAACACCTCTAAAAATGTTCAGCACGCAGGATAAATACATACCCAAAAACAGCAAGCTCCGTCTAAATGGGCATAACCCCAAATGGATTAATAAAACAAAGCAGCAAAATTAAGGGGAGAAAATTACCTGCACAGAATACTACAGAAAAGACGGAGATGGGGTTACTAGAATAGATGGAAGAACAGGCAGAAACATGCTAAAAAGATGATCAGAGGTGCAGAGCACGCTCTGGGGGTAAAAAAATAAGCAAAACTGACAACAGTACAAAATTATTTCTGTATTTTAATAGTAAGAGCAGTCACAGAATGAGTACCATAAAAATTGCAGGCAGGCTTGAAACAGAGCAGGAGTCTGGGATGTAAACATTCTGAATGACTACTTACTCCAAATATTCACAAGGGATGTTATGAGTAACACACCCTCCCCAAAACAGAGTCAACCCAGGTAAAAGTAATGACTCTGACGCAATTGAATATGGACGACCCAGACAGGCTGAATGGGCGCAAAAACAAGAAATCCCCAGGGGTAGACGGTTGTTTATCCCACAGTGCTGAAGGAAACCATTACTGAGGCACCAGCAATCATTACGAGGGAGTTAGACACTGGAGAGGTACCAGCAGATTGGAAAGTGGCCAATCCGTGCCTTTTTTAAAAAGCGAGACCAATCAAACACAGGCGGCTACAGACCATTAGACACCCCCCAACCCTGTGTAAAACAATTGAAATCGGAGATCAGATGTGAACGTAAAAGATCATCGGCAGAATAACTCAAATTAACATTCAACTGGCTTCAGAAGTGAAAGATCCTGCTTCACCAACTCCTTGACTTCTTTGAGGAAGTTACATCGCAAGTGTGCTGCGGTAAGCCCTATAAATACTCACCCAAAATGTTACTGGTTAAGCTGAAAGCTGTGGGGATTGAAGCTGAATCTTTGGAAGGGATAAGAATTGGGGTGTCCCAGCGATCGGTGTTGGAACGACAATTGTTAATTTATATTAATGATTTGGATGCAGAAACCCAAAGCAAAATGGTCAAATTTACAGATGACACCAAATTCAAATGGGCAGTGGGATTGCAGAGACAGCTCAGAAATTACACAATTAATTGGACAAAATATGGAAGTGGGCAGAATAACAGCAAATAAAGTTTAATACAGACAAATATAAAGTGACACACTGGAAGGCAAAATGGGCAGCACAGGTATTCTATAAATGGTTTTGAAGTTTCTGAAGGTGCAAGTTGGAAACGACCCAAGTGTCTCAGTAGACTCGGAGATGAAAATGTCCAAACTATGCAGAGCAGCAATCAGCAAAGGCAATAAAATGCCGAACTATGCAACCAAAGCAGTAAAATACAAGTCAGAGGAAGTGATAATCAGATTGCGTAGTGCCCTGATCTTGAATACTGTGCCCAGTTTTGCTCTACAAGGCACAAGAGTACAATACAAATGTCTTCTCCCAACCCATAAATGAGTTATCTCTCTAGTTACCCACGTAGGGCAGGAGCACCCAATCTGCAGTGTTGGACCCTTAACAACTTGCATTTGTAGAAGTGCCTTTATTGTAGTAAAACATCCCAAGATGCTTCACAGGAGCATTATCAAGATTTGACACCGAGCCACGGAAGGTCATATTAGGGCAGATGATCAAATGCTTGGTGAAAGAGGTCGGTTTTAAGGAGAGGTGAGAAGTAGAGAGGTTTAGGGAGGGAATTACAGAGCTTAGGCCCAGGCAGCTGAAGGCATGGCCGCAATGGTGGAGCGATTCAAATCTGGGATGGGCAAGAGGCCAGAACTGGATGAGCGCAGAGATCTCGGAAGGTTGTAAAGCTGGAGAAGCTTAGAGATAGGGAAGGGCGAGGCCATGGAAGGATTTGAATACAAGTCTGGGAATTTTAAAATCGAGGGGTTGCCGGACCATGAGACAATGTACGTCAGCGGGAGTTGTAGGTCTCCGCGCACTCTGAACAGGGGTGATGGGCGAATGGGACTTGGTACAAGTCAGGTTAAGAATCGCACAATTTCAACAAAAACAAATCCACTGAATTTACCCACAAGATGTACCATTTAATGTCAGAAACGGCAAGATGTTTATCCTGCATAGGGTAGCCCTCCTCCCATAACTTTGGGGGGGGAGGGGGGGGTCAACTCCTAACCCAGAGCTTGAGAGTTGCAACTCGATCCCCGCCCAATGACAAATTCAGTGTGGGAGCTGCAGTCGTCACCGCACGATGAGCTGTCGTACCCTGGGAGTACGACCACACACAACCACAGAGAATACCCCGCCCAATCTGGTCATTGCACTGTACCGTGGGAAGTTTGGGGAGAAAATAAAAGCATTGGTAAAGGAGAAGGGGTCGACATCTGCTTAGAATTTGCAAAAAAAAAAGGAAACCAGTAAGAATGGATGCTGTAAACGACAGCCTTCCAAGGTCGGGGAGAAGGTGAACAATAATGATGGTAGATTCAGTCAGCTTAAGTTACCATTATTGATGTTAAATCCCACTACGTCCTTGTTTCACTGCAGCCCTGCAACATCCTCCAGCCCCAAGACTCAGCTTTCACTCTCTATTTTTCTGAGGCTGGCTGAAAGTGGAGATTAGAAAAAAAGAAATCCTCACATGGTGCGTGATTGGGATGTTGAGATTCTCTGTTACAAACCGCTTTGAGACCAGAGTCCATAAATACTTTTAAAAAGGGAATTAGACAGTTGCTGAAAAGTAAGTGAGGAATATGAAAGGATATGTGGAGTGAGCAGGAGAATGGGATTAGATGAGGTGGTTCATGTGGAGAAACACAGCAGAACAGAAGTGATGGGCTGAATGGCTTGCTTCTGTACAGTAACATTCAATTACTGAGGAAGGCAAAGAGGGTTTTGGGGAGGACCGAGTTCAGAATAAAACACCAAACAATTAAACTAATTGCACCGTCAGCTTATACTGCAAATCAATTCTGGTAGATGCAGCAATTTCTTTAATATAAATATACAACTGAGATAAGATGTTTTGGGGAAACAAAGCTGAACATAGTTAAGCATGTAAAGCAAGTTTCGGAAAGTGGGAGGTGAATAATATGCAAGATTACATCGATGAGACATTATATTTCGCCATCGGTGTCATTACGTGCCAGCCGTGGCTCAGTGGGCAGCACCCTCGCCTCTGAGTCAGAAGGTTGTGGGTTCAGGTCCCACTCCAGAGACTTGAGCACAAAAATCTAGGCTGACACTCCCAGTGCAGTGCTGAGGGAGTGCTGCACTGTCGGAGGTGCCGTCTTATCTGGTCATTATCACATTGCTGTTTGTGGGAGCTTGCTGTGCGCAAATTGGCTGCCGTGTTTCCTACATTACAACAGTGACTGCATTTCAAAAGTGCTTGATTGGCTGTAAAGCTTTTTGGGACATCCTGAGGAGAGGAAAGTCACGATATAAATGCAAGTCTTTTAAACACAGTAGGTAATGCATTGCTGCAACAATCTCTTGTTTTACAGTGAACTGCCCGTCTCATTTAGGCACAGCTGCAACAGGGCTGCAGATTCCAAAACTTGCCTTCGATCAACGCCACAGGTAAACAATTATTTACTTGTTTTGTAAAATATTAAATCCAGAATTTGGCTCAATAGTTCAGCAAACAAGTACATAACTCTGAAAATGGCCCACTATAAGAAGGGTGTTTGCACCATCTCTGTTGCTTTGAGTACAGATTCACTCCAGCGCTGGCTGTTGTGGAGAAATATAAATATGAATAAAGGCTTGAAAAATGGAATCTATTTTCATCAGAACAGAGGAGATTAAGCTGTGATTTGATCAGAGCTATTTAAAAATATGAAGTGATGAGGCAGAGTTTATGGAAACGGATATTTTCCAGCGATTGAGGGGGTCTAGAACTGGGGGACACAGATATAAGGTTAAAGATAAGAGATTGAGGCCAATGAGAAGAAATACCTTTTGTTTTTACACACGGAGGGATGAGAGACTGAAATGTTAGATGTTGTAGCAGAGACTGTGCCAATATTTCAGGTTTTTTTTACATTCATTCCTGGGATGTGGGCGTCGCTGGCAAGGCCGGCATTTATTGCCCATCCCTAATTGCCCCTTGAGAAGGTGGTGGTGAGCCGCCTTCTTGAACCGCTGCAGTCCGTGTGGTGAAGGTGCTCCCACAGTGCTGTTCGAGAGGGAGTTCCAGGATTGTGACCCAGCGACGATGAAGGAACTGCGATATATTTCCACGGTGGTTGAAGGAGAGGGTAATAAATTAGGACCAGAGTGGACACACGGGATAAGGACTACTGCTCATGTGGAGGATAAATACCAACACAGACTAGTTGGGCCGAACGGCTGATTTCTGTGTTGTAATTTCCAAGAAAGATATTTGACCTCGTCTCATCTGAAAGTGTCAGTTACACAAAAAAATCTTCAGGAAGACATTGAGATCACAATTGCAATCTGATGAAATAGTTTCCAGCAAGTGTTTATCAACAGCGCACTCGATGAATGAAAATGAATGTCATACAGCAAGAATGACATTCCAAGCCATTCCTAAAGTTCTCTCCTATTTCTACCGTTAAACCCTTGTTATTCTTCATTAACCAAACGCTTAATAAACTAAAGTCCAATTTGCAAAGATTGAATTGCACTGCAGATTGAGATGTGAAGCTTCCAATGTCGAGAGTACAAATAAAAGAAGCATTTACACAGCGTTCTTAATGTAGAAAATTGCCCATTGTGCTTCACCGAGGGGTAAATGGACACGGAATCAAACAGGGAGATATTCTGAGGAGCGACGGATAGCTTGGTCAAAGAATAGGTTTTAAGGAGCAGAGGGAGGTGGAAAGGGTTTCGGGAAAGGGATCCCAGAGCATGGAGCTTAGGCGGCTGAAGGCATGGCTGACAAGGTTAGGGTTAAAGGACAGGGAAGGTCCCAGTCAAAGGTATGGAAAGATCGGGGTGGGGATGAGTTACAGTGATGGTGAAGGTTAGAGAGGAGTGAGTCCATCGAGCGATTTAAAGATAAGGATGAGAATTTAAATCTGAGGCATTGCAGGGCAGGGAGCGAATGCTGATCGGAGAGAAGAAGAATGATGGGCGAGCGGGACTGGGTGCAGGATAGGATGGTTGGACAGCAGAGTTTTGATTGAGTTGATGGAGAGTAGAGGATGGGAGGCCGCCCAAGGGAGCATTGTAATAGTGAAGTCTCGAGGTGACAAAGGCATGGATGGGATGAGGGTTGCTGCGGCAAATTCAAAAAGCCTGATAAACAAAAAGACCATATTAAAAAACAGCATTGCGAAACAAAAGTTCCCCAATAATCATGACAAAACCGTGGTAAAATGCATCATGTGTCATCTTTACCCGACATACTGAAGCATCAATGACACCCTTTGTCCTTCCCAAAGGCTTGGCAAATACCTTTTTCCATGAAGGCAATGCCTCCTTAAAAAAAATTTTCCATCATAAATACCGCCGACAATAGCTATAAAAAGCAACTGTTCCATTGAAGTGAAATACTGATTTAAAATAAGATACTTGATAAAGCAAGCTGTCCTGCTGGCTCAGACACTTGGCTAATTCAGCAATACGCTGTCTGCTGTCTTCACCTTGAAGCAACGATTATTGGAATGAGTGGTAAATTAGTTCCAGCAAATTTATCAAGCTCTAGACAAACTGAAAGCTTTCGGAAGCATGTATCCACTGCAGGACACAATCCAAAAGTTTCTGATTGCAAGTGTGTAGATTCATTTAGATATTAAAATTAAGAGAGGGTATTGCTTTTCATTTTGGGTACTTCCTTTTCATTTTAAGCACTTCAAGATCATATGCAATATGGATATATACGGGACTGAGCAGTACTAAATCAGAACAGTATCACCGAGTGACAAGACATTTCTTTTGAAAAGCTCAACACGAAATTCAATGTTCATGTGAAAACTGAATGGAGCTCAAGTGGTCTAATTCTGTAACTACTTGAACCTCCCACAGGCAGTAAATACATGGCAAACACTGCATATTGTTCACTATTTGCTTGCTGAATGGCTTGAATGTAATATATTCAACCCATGGTCTGTGCTATCTTACTTAAATCTCAGCTAGGCTGGCATTAAGGGTAGGCTGTTACTTTCTCGGTGGGGGCGGGGATGGGGAGAGAAAAAGAGAGAGAGCGAGAGCGAGATTTCGATGAAGGCTCCCTTTTGCTGTCCAATGACTCCTGCCAGAAAGTGGCCACGTGAAAGTGAATGATGCATCTCATGGTCGAATTGATCAGTTACTCACTGCCTTGACTTGCACACGAAGAGTGGCTGTTTGGGTGAGAAAGCACACCTTTGGGAGAGGCAGGAAAGAAATAAACAGGAGCATGTTAACCATGACTGTTGGAGTCCGCGTCAGCAATTTTGGGAACACCAAAAGGGATTAGGAAAGGATTGTGGAGGCTAAAACAGGAACAGAAACTATGAGAGAAGAGATGGGAGAATTGAGGACAGCCAATTATTTGGAGGACTTAAATCTCCCGGTCAATGAGTACGGTGTAAATTTTCTGGTATGAGCTATTGAGTGCAGGTCTCTGTCTTCGGGATTCTTTCCCTGCTATCCCTCATGGGTAGTATCAGTAATGGTGATCATGCGTAAACAACCCATCTAGTTCACTGATGTCCTTTATGGAAGGAAATCTGACGCCCTTACCCGGTCTGGCCTACATGCGACTCCAGATTGACTCTAAACTTCCCTCTGACACGGACTGCAGCGGTTCAAGGCGGCGGCTCACCACCACCTTCTCAAGGGGCAATCAGGGATGGGCAATAAATGCCGGCCTTGCCAGCGACGCTCACATCCCATGAATTTTTTTAAATTAGGTGGTTGGCGGGGAGCATTCCCTTCAGCCACGGCACAAGGGCATGAACTGAAAAACTTCTAAGCAGGGGACTCCGAGATAGTGAGAAAAGAGGATCGATAGAAAAAGATTGGTGCACTGGGTATGTGATGAATTGATCTTCTGCTTTCTCCATGTTCTTAGCCCTTTCGTACGATACGAGACTCCCTAAGCAAATGCTTTATGTGGAGCTCCTTCATGGTAAACGAGCCAAAGGTGGGCAGCGGAAGCGTTACAAGGACACCCTCAAAGCCTCCCTGGTAAAGTGCAACATCACCACTGACACCTGGGGTGGAGAAAGTGCATCCGGGAGGGCGTCGAGTTCTTTCGAGTCTCAACACAAAGAGCGTGAAGTGCAGGCAACGGAAGGAGCGCGCGGCAAACCAGCCCCACCCACCCCTTCCCTCGACAAATGTCTGTCCCACCCGTGACAGGGTCTGTGGCTCTCGTATTGGACTGTTCAACCACCTGAGAACTCACTTTGGGAGTGGAAGCAAGTCTTCCTCGATTCCGAGGGACTGCCTATGATGAGGATGATATGACACATTAAACCGAGGCCCCTTCTGCTCCCTCAGGTGGATGCAAAAGATCCTATGGCATTATTTTGAAGAGGAGCAGGGGAGTTATTCCCAGTGTCCAGGGCCATATTTATCCCTTAATCAACATCACTAAAACAGACTGTTATCTGTGGGAGCTTGCTGTGTGCAAATTGGCTGCTACGTTTCCTACATTGCAACAGTGACTGCACAACAAAAAGTAAACCACTGGCTGGAAAGTGCTTTGAGACCTCCGGTGGTCGTGAAAGGTGCCATAGAAATGCAAGTCTTTCCTCCTTTGTGTCGAGAAACTGTGGTGAATCCAACCACGTCTCAGTGGACTGCAGCTTTCAGGTTTAATCAAACTCCCTGCGGATTGCAGGTAGCATCACCGAGACAAAGGAGCTCTTTTCAACCAGCGTTCAACAACCTTGGGGAAAGCCTTTGCTGAAGTTAGCAATAAGGAGACAGTTGAAATGAGACAAAAAAAGGAATATATTTTGCCTGGTCCCGAGCTGGACAGTATGGTAAATTAGTGGCCTTGTGATATTTTCACGAGAAAGGCTTTTCATACAGGGTAAACCTGGTCAGCTGAATGAAAACGTTTTAAAAAAAACGACTTGAAGGTCTTGAAAGATTTTACGGTAGTTAGAGTGCGACAAACAAAGGGTACCTCAGTCACATTTCAAATACGATGGCCCATATATTTCAACAGCTTGATCGATGAGGCTGGCAGTCACTTTAAACACCACATTCTGCTAGCTACGACCTCAGGCTACGGAGGTACACACACGACACAGTACAACATGCAAGAGATTACTACAATGGCTTCACTCCTGGGAATCATTTCCCGTTGTCACATGCTCGGGTGATGGTCTATTCAATCGGATTGTCAGTTTGACTTGTAAGTTGGCGACAAGGTCGGCAAGCTGGGCGATGTCTTGAAATTCTACTGCACATATGGCAGCTGTACTTGTGCAGGCATATACCTTTTTAAATCCCTTGTTCTCAGGAATTGAGAGAAGTCTCTGGTCGGGTCTTTGACCGAGGCTGAGGGAAAGAGAGGGGGTGGGAGAAAGAGAAGGGGCATCCATTTGCTGGGCAGCATGGCAGCCCGGAGCTCCCAGATGTACATTGCCACTGGCAGCTTTCACCCGCGTCGAGTTTTTTTTAATCCATCAGACAGAGGTAGATGTCAGATTCCTTTGCATATCAGCAGTAAAACCTTCACACTGGACAGTCGAGAAGCATGTCTCAAGGTTCAGTTTTATATGGAGTACCAGCACAGGAGAAGCACTCCTGTATCCTGTGGGATATGGTTAAGTATATACTTAGTGTAAATCTACCATTTCTTCTGGCTATCGCTGCTTCACCGGTTCCCTTTTCAACAAATTTGTCTCGTGGTTTATAGATTTAAGCCTTCTGATGGAACCTTGACTATTACGCTTTTCCAAAGTCAAGGAGAACACGTGGTGACATGCGATTGGAATGCAGTTTCTCCGTTTGATTCCTGGGCTTGCTACGATTGCCGAAGTATTGGGAAAGTAAAGGTGTGATCTGGTGCAGCAAGGACAAGGCCTCGCTTACCAGAGTAGTTTGTGATGGTGAACCTTAAGAAAATATCTTGGGTTTAAAAACCTAAACAAGATTAACGGCGAGTTCGAGCGTGGCTTTTGGAAAGGCCACAGTCAAAGTAGAAATAATGTGAAGAGCGCGCCGACAGTTAATTCAGTAGAAGTTCTTGAAGTTCGGAAAGAGTAGTAATGCATCGATAACAACTGCCAGCGCGTGCAAGGGGTTAGTTGCAAGTCAGGAAAGGAAAGCAATGTCTACAGACAACTCCAAGCAGATATACTTCAAAGGATTAAAACAAGAGCGTTGTAGAGGAACACTGAATTGTCCGACACCACAATTCGTCTGCAACCTGAGGAAATAGATTGCAGCTTCTTTTGTTCTGGTCACATAAGTGACCGCTTTCTAATGCAGGTGCAGTATAATGTGGATAAATGTGAGGTTTTCCACTTTGGTGGCAAAAACAGGAAGGCAGATTATCTGAATGGTGACAGAATAGTAAAAGGGGAGGTGCAAAGAGGCCTGGGTGTCATGGTACATCAGTCACTGAAGATTGGCATGCAGGTACAGCAGGCGGTAAAGAAAGCAAATGGCATGTTGGCCTTCATAGCGAGGGGATTTGAGTATAGGAGTAGGAAGGTCTTACTGCAGTTGTACAGGGCCTTTGTGAGACCTCACCTTGAGTATTGTGTGCAGTTTTGGTCTCCTAATCTGAGGAAGGACGTGCAGCGAAGGTTCACCAGACTGATTCCCGGGATGGCAGGACTGATATCTGAGGAAAGACTGGATCGGCTAGGCTTATATTCACTGGAATTTAGATAAATGAGAGGGGATCTCATAGAAACGCATAAAATTCTTACGGGATTGAACAGGTTAAATGCAGGTAGAATGTTCCCGATGTTGGAGAAGTCCAGAACCAGGGATCACAGTCTAAAGATAAAGGGTAAGCCATCTAGGACAGAGATGAAGAGAAACTTTTTCACCCAGGGAGTTGTGAACCTGTGGAGTTCTCTGCCACAGAAAGTTGTTGAGTCCAGTGTTCGATATATTCAAAAGGGAGTTAGATGTGGCCCTTATGGCTAAAGGGATCAGGGGATATGGAGAGAAGGGAAGGGTGGGGTACTGAGGTTGCATGATCAGCCATGCTCATATTGAATGGCGGTGCAGGCTCGGAGGGCCGAATAGCCTGCTCCTGCACCTATTTTCTAAGTGTCTATGTTTCCATCAGGGCCAATTTGAAAATAAACGGCAAATTCTTAACTTACCGAGTCCTTATCTTTTTGGACATGTCATTATCTGCTACATTGTTTTTAAGATTGAACCCAGCAATTTCTGGTATTTATAAAGTTGAGTTTTTTAATGCTAATCAGAAATGTTCCCTCTTGTGGTGTCAGCTGAGGCTCAGTGGTCAGCTCTTTCACCTCGGAGGCAGAAGGTTGTGGGTCCCACTCCAGAGACTTGAGCACAGAAATCTAGGCTGACACTCCCAGTGCAGTGCTGAGGGAGCTGTCTTTCGGATGAGATGTTAAACCGAATTATTTCAAGAATTCATATTTAAATTTTGCAATTAAAAATAAATTTTAAATTCAATTTCTCCTGATCCAGCAGAAAATTGTCTCTCAACAACCAGCCAGGAGGAGACCGCTCTCTCAGCAAACATGCCATGGTCCTATTTTGAATAAGAGCAAGGGAGTTCTTCCCAGTGTCCTGGCCAATATTTATCCGTCAATCAACATAACAAAAAACAGATTATCTGGTCATTATCACACTGCTGTTTGTGGGACTTTGCTTTGTGCAAATTAGCTGCCGCGTTTCCCACATTGCAACAGCGACTACATTTCAAAAGTACTTCATTGGTTGTAAAGTGCCTTGAGATGTCCGGTGGTCGTGAAAAGCACAAGATAAATGCAAGTCTTCTTTTGTCTTAGCAGCGACTGTGGATGGCCGTGCAGTAAACTGCAAGGTCCAGCGCAGGCCGCTCACAAGCTTTTATTTTGGAAATACATGCACGGAAATTTAAAGGGACTGCGCGTTGAGAGAAACAGGCCGCGAGGAACAGAGTGCAGCCTACAGGGCACATTGAGAATCAGCTATACTGCTGTAATCTCTGACCGAGAATCTTGCTGTAGCAATGACTGTAGTATCGTCTAAGTAGTTAAATCAAGTCGTGCTGGCAACATAAATAAAAACAGAATATGCTGGAATTCACTGACACCCCGCCTTCCAGGAATGCCCACCTTGAAGAAGTTCTGCTCTTTTCTCCGACAGGATTTCCATTGGCCTTTTTTTTTTCCGTTCTAGAGCTAGCCAAAACATCTGCTCGGCAAACTGAAACGTTAACTCTGTTTCTCTCTTTTCCAGCATTTTCTGTATTTATTTCAGATTTCCAGCCTCCGTACTATTTTGCTTCTGCAGCCCAAACATCCATCTGGCTGATTTCTCAATCCCGTTGGCAATTAATAGTTAAAGACACCTCATTCGATATTGTATGTGGTCGTGCTCATCACAGACCTGCACAATCAATATTCTTTGAACTGGTTTATGCCTCTGTGAATCACTGTAAGAAGTTTCTCTACATTAAAATGTACGAGATAAATGAAAGTTGCTGTTGCTATTTTTATGTCCAGCTGGCGCAAGTAATACAAGCTTGTGAATCCACTTTCCCTAAAGCACCATTTGCTTGTGAGACCACAAATCAGACTTAATTTGCAAATAACTCACATAACCAAAGCTTGGTCACTTTTTTCCCACCTTGACCTTTTCTGCCATGACTTGCATCCCCAAAAATGCAAAAAAACCTTCAACGTTAACTGCATGTATTTAGATAATATAGAATTAGCAACTTTAGTTCCCCCCCCCCCCCCCCATAACGAGGTGTCATATAACCTGCGAAACAGAGAAAGAAGTTAATAATGAAGCGTAAATGAATGGATATCGACTCGGCAGAGGTTCAATCAAACATACCAAATGTAGTGATGGCGACCAAGATTCATAAATTTCAAGCATTCCATAACAGCACGAGAGATACTGGACAGATTAATGCTGCTTTCATTACATGAAGCGTGCCGTCACCAAGCACCAGTCTTGCTGTCAACTGACATTTAAAGAAAGTTATCACAAGCTAGCGTACACCATGTCACGATTTGTTGGTGATAGTTTGAATCACGGCCACGGATCTCGAAGACCTACCTGCTCAGATCAATTCTGTTATTGATAGCAGCCCAGTGAAGGAGCGTGACGTTTTCCTTGTCAGGCTGCCGTACGTCGTAACCTGCCTCCACAAGCTCTCGACAGCGGTCAAATATTCCATACCTAGAAAAGAAAGGAAATAACTTTGCTCTACCTATGCAGGTGTCTGATGATTGCGTTGACGTAGGCTTTCATATAATCCAGACTTACCATCATTTATTTCCAACTTATTTCTCAGCACATATACACAATTCTCTGTGAAAAATCATTTTCTGGGCTTCTTAACTGGTCATTGTTTCACTCAATATGGTGCTACCTCAGTCACACCACAAAATTTCTGGGTTCACTCACAGGTGTGTGCTGAACTGCTCCTCGCATTGGGTGGGAGACAGTGGGGATGATACAATTGGTCTCATATCATCTTGGCTGGGAAGATTATAGGAGATTGGGGGGTGGGGGGGTGGGGGGGGGGATGGAGAGGAAGCAGCGACACTTGCTCCAATTTGTTATCCAGTAATACCCGCCAGAAACTGCATGCGTGGAGGCAGGCTTGCCTTGGGCTCGAATATTCCAGCCTCCTTGCTGTCCGACCAATACTCACACACAGCCACTTTGGCCAGGTATCAGAGGGCTGTGCAACCCACGTTACTGCTCCCAAGCACCAGTCGCCACTTTCAGGAGAGGAAACACAGAAATGTTTCATACCTTATTCTCCTGCATTGTGCACAAGAGAGTCCTCTCAGAAATCATCAACTACATATAATTGAAGCACAGAAACAGGCCCTTCAACCTAACCGGTCGATGCCGATGTTTATGCTACGCCCAAGCCTCCTCCCATCCTACTTCATTGCACCCTGTCAGTATATCCTTCTACTCCTTTCTTTCTCGTGTACTTATCTAATTTCCCCTTAAATACATCTGTACTATTCACCTCAACCACTCCATGTGGCAACGAGTTTCACATTCCAAACACACTCTGGGGAAAGGAGTTTCTCCTGAAATCATTATTGGATCTATTAGCGACTTTCTTATATTTGTGACTCCCCTCGCCTCGAGTGGAAATATCCCCCACACCCAATTGTTTTTGTTCTACAATGGAAGCAAACCATTGGACACAGTACAGAGGTGGCTGTGATAATGACTGATGCTTCTTTGGTGAAAGGGAGAGCAATGGGTATCTGTGAATCTTCTTCCAGCTAAAGAACACAATCTGAAAAGTCAAAACGACTTGCACTTCATGTATCGCTGGGATTCTAACTCAGCAGCTCCCTCAACACATCGACAGATCGAAACGGATTTCACAACATTAAAATAGTATTCGGCAGAAAGATGCAGATAATGGAATTTGGGGAAGAAATAGCGGTAGCTCCACACGTGTCATATAAATGAACTCTTGACGAAATTGGCCAACGGTGCAACTAGTGACTCGAGTCAAATCAAACATTTCATTTTTCTCCCGGTTCGATATAGTTCGCATATAATCAACTGCAACCAACATGCATGTTTACATTTAGAAAATAGCGAGTATAAAATCGAGAGCAAACAAACAATTCTTCAGTTTTGCAATTAACTGCACAGCGGAGTTTACATTCAATTTAAGAAGCACGAGGCCATTCAAGAAACTTGTGATGAAGTGCAAACTAATATCAACCCTGGTGTCAGGTACTGGGATTCACTAATTCTCCTCACTCACAGACAGGTAAAGTCCTTTTCCAATGGAGAAATGTCCAGCAGGACCATACCCTTTCCCTAAAAGGAGACAATTCTTGTTCAGACCTGCCACATTGGGTCAGAGCAGAGAACAGGTGCACCTTCCTCACAATGGAAGTCAATCTGAAGCTTCCAGCAGGTACCGTCTTGTAATGGTTATGTTGCTGGACTAGCAAGCAAAGATTTGGACGAATAATCCGGAGAATGAGAGTTCAAAACCTATCACGTCAGCATGAACATTCGAATTCAGTCCAAAACTAAATGAGTTTAGGGTTTAAAAATTTTTTTTTTTTTTTTTTAAAACAAACACCTGCGCCTCGCATTTTATTTTTTCTGTTTCCCAAGGGAGTTGCCAATTATTCCGCCATTCACACCCCATCTTTTTTTTTTCCTAACTTGTCCCATGACCACCTCAATTTGGCCCTTTGTCTCTCTAATCTCTCCTGCCTTCCACCCTATCACCGACCTTCCCTTCTGTTCTTTGCTCCCCATCCCCCTTTCACTTCCTTCAGAATCTGCGACATCTCAAACTTTCCCAGTTCGAACGAAGGGTCACAGACCTGAAACTTTAACTTTCTCTCTCCACAGATGCTGCCCGACCTGCTGAGATTGCCAGCGTTTTCAGATTTTATTTCAGATTCCAGCCACCGCAGTATTTTGCTTTTGTAAAACTAAATTAAAGTTGGGTACGAAGAATTTGGTATCTTCCTCCTCCCCATCGGGCTTTTTGAAGACAAGGTCAAATCCAATTTTGAAGCGAGACAACCAGCTATCATTGGGATCAAAATCTGGCTGACCTCAAGCTCTTGCCAGTATTTAGGCTTTCACCTGCGTGAGCGGCCCGTGTATTGGAATATCGGCTGCACAGACATTCTCAAACTGGAGCAACATTGCAATTTTCGCCACTGCGTCTTCCCTTCTCTCTTCCTCCTCCTTTCAGGGTTTGCAATCTGGTGCCAGTTGTCCATAATTTGATCTGTACTTGGGATTCAGTGACACATTTCATGCTGTGGCACACGCGACTGATGCATGACTTCACTCTGGGGAACTTTCGGCCCGTACAACGTCACCATTACTGTCAACAAGAAAAAGAACCACCTTCTTCACAGGTGGTGTTTCCATTATTCTCAGGGTTTCTGCCACAGTAAGTTGGCAAAGGGTTTGTACAACACAGGTCAGCCAAAAGCTTCACAAAGCTTAAGTATTAGGATTGGATGAGAAGCGTTTCAAACCTAAACAAAACTTGCCACATTGACTGCCAACAGGTGCTCGAGCCCGAGTAGCACCTGATGAGGTGAAAGAGACCATGAAATGTCACTCAATTGGTTAGTAAGCAATTTTCACACTGAGACAAAAACACTGGCAAAAAGAGCTTAACACATTGATTGGCAAAAAGGGCTTAAACAGATGGGCTGCAGTGCAACATTTAACTGAATAAATTTAATTCATCTCAACACTTTATTCATTTAACAAGCACAGCAATAATTGGAAAGGGGATTTGTGCAAGGAGATTTTATTCTCAAAAGCTTTATTCTTTTATTATTCATTGAAATCGACTTGACCTGCACTATTAAAGGTGACCATAAAGCTGTCGGATTGGCGAAAAAACCCAACTGGTTCACGAATGTCCTTCAGAAAAGGAAATCTGCCTCCCCTTAATCGGTCTGGCCGAAACATGACTCCAGTCCCACACCAACATGGCTTGACTCTTCACTGCCCCCTGAAATGGCCTTGCACACCACTCAGTTGCATCATACCATGACAAGGAATCTTAACAGTATTGTGGGAGCATCTTCACCACATGGAGACTGCACTGGTTCAAGAAGGTGGCCAACCACCTACCCAAGAGCAACTAGGGATGGGAAATAAATACCGGCGTTGCCAGGATCACCCACATCCCAAGAACTAATTAAAACAAAAGGGTGTGGTTAATGCAGTGGATTTAATAATAGCATTCCAACTCAGACCAGAGTTCAAACCCAGCCACAACCCGATGAGATGGATGAAGACCTCCTGTTTCTTGACTAATAGTTTTACATTCATCGGATTACATTGGCTATACGGCACAGAAACAGGCCATTCGGCCCAACCAGTCCGTGCCGGCGTTTATGCTCCACTCGAGCCTCCTCCCGTCTTTCCTCATCTATCAGTGTCACCCTCTATTCCCTTCTCCATTGAGCCTCCCCTTAAATGCATCGATATTATTTGCTTCAACCACTCTGTGGCAGCGAGTTCCACATTCTCACCGCTCTCCGGGTAAAGAAGTTTCTTCTGAATTCCCCATTGGATTTCTTGGTGACTATCTTATATTGATGGCCTCTAGTTATGCTCTTCCCCACAAGTGGAAACATTCTCTCTGTACCCACTCTATAAAAACCTTTCATCGAAACATAGAAAATAGGTGCAGGAATAGGCCATTTGGCCCTTCGAGCCTGCACCACCATTCAATATAATCATGGCTGATCATACATTCCAGTACCCAATTCCTGCTTTCTTTCCACACCCCTTGATCCCTTTAGCCATGAGGGCCACATCTAACTCCCTTTTGAATATATCCAACGAACTGGCCCCAACAACTTTCTGTGGTAGAGAATTCCACATGCCCACAACTCTTCAAGTGAAGAAGTTTCTCCTCGTCTCAGTCCTAAATGGCTTACCCCTTATCCTCAGAGAGTGACCCCTGGTTCTGGACTTCCCCAACATCGGGAACATTCTTCCTGCATCCAACCTGTCCAATCCCGTCGGAATTTTATATGTTTCTATGTGATCCCCTCTCATTCTTCTAATGGAGGCAGCAGGTTTGGGAGGTGCTGCCGATGAAGTCTTGGTGAATTGCTGCACTGCATTCTGTAGAAAGGACACACTGCAGCTACGGTATGCTGGTGGTGGAGGCAGAGGTGGATGCTTCGGCTAGTCGATGAGGTGCTGATCAAGCGACTACTTTGCCCTGGATGGTGTTGTTATGGCGACACCCATTCAGGCAAGTGAAAAGTATTCCATCACCCTCCTGGTTTGTTCACTGTAGGTGGTGGTCAGATTTGGGGGAGTCAGGTGGTTAGCCATGCTGCAGAATATCTAGCCTCTGACCTGCTCTATATCATTTATGTGGTTGGTCCACCTTTCTTGCTCTCACCCTCCCTTTATATCTTTCTCCACTTTTATCAGTTTCACCTTTCTCCATTTCATTTTACTCTTAGCTCTTCATTTTTCCTCAATTTTTACATTCAGTAACAACTTGCATTTATACAGTGCCTTTAATATAGAAAAACTTTCCTAAGTGCTTTACAAAGAAGATATTAAGACAGGTGACCAAAAACTTGGTCAGAGGTGGGTTTTAATAAAGGTTTTAAGAAAGAGTAGTAGAGAGGTTTAGGGAGGGAATTCTAAAATGCGGGGCTTAGACAGCTGCAGGCATGGCCGCCAATGGTGGGGCAAAGGGAGTAGGTGAGCTCAGGGCTGGAGGAATAGCAAAGAGTGGCAAGGCTATGAGGGATTTCAATAAAAGGGTTTAGACAGAAGTTAACAGCTCGGGCAGGAGGAAGCCTGGAGGTACTTGGTCTTGGTCTTGGTGAGTAAAGGGAAGGGGGTAAGCAGAAAAGATGCCTGAAAGGATGATTTCAATCTTAGTAATAAAGAAGTCCATGTTGTTGAAGGTGAGCGCTTTAAGGAGACAGGTGGATGGAGGAGTTATCTTTGCTCTTCAGGATGAGTAGTGGATGGTTTTGGCAGAGGAGACGGAAGACTAACACTTGACGTGGTCAATCCAGTTCTGATGATGAATGGCTAAACCAGCTGTGTGTCAGAAACGCTTGTCTGTAGTCCTTCAACTTGAGGGAGCAAAGATGGGGACAAACCAGGGATGAAAGAATAAGGGTTTTTCCACTGGTGAAGGGAATGATTGAGCAAATCAACGATGCAGAAGTATTTTGGCAACTGCAGGGTGTAAGATACCTTATTTGTGTATACATATATATGTATGTCGGAGTAGGAATAGGATTTGGTGTAATCTCATGATTGAGGTTTTTGTTTGCCTTTGACATAAATAGCTTGTGGGTTTGTACTGTAGTTAAGAAATAATAAAATGGTTAAATTGTTCAGTCCCCTCATCCTTTAGGGTTTAATGTATCAGCGTACAGTTTAGCTGCATGTTTTGTTCATGTTCTGCTGCGTTGCAGGATATGCTGGTTCGTGGCTGTTGACTTCTTATCACCATATTGTGAAACGAGATAGCCAAGATAGTCTTGAGATAGGAATCAGGACAATAGGCCAAGGTGATAAACAAGTTGTGCAGGAACGACCTTCATTTCTGGGGGTCTTGTTCATAATAACATTAGTCATGCCATAATGAATCATCTAGGACAGTGCGTGTGCGTGCAACTAAAGGCCTATAATAATCTTGAGTTTCCATCACAATTTCTGGAGGTAGGAACAAAAGGCTTGATGAAGGTTACGTCTCTACCCAGGGGGAAAATGGGGTAATTGCATTTATTTCCCTGTATGACTACTGCTTAGAGATTTTGAGTGTGTCAAGATTTGGCCGAAAACAATAAAAGTTTAAGTTGCAAACCATATTTGGTGTCAAGATTCGAATTCTCTTACGAAGACTAGGTAGTTATAAGTGACTTGGAGGAAGAACATAAACATAAGAACATAAGAATTAGGAACAGGGGTAGGCCATCTAGCCCCTCGAGCCTGCTCCGCCATTTAACAAGATCATGGCTGATCTGGCCGTGGACTCAGCTCCACTTACCCGCCCGCTCCCCGTAACCCTTAATTCCCTTATTGGTTAAAAATCTATCTATCTGTGATTTGAATACATTCAATGAGCAGAGAATCCCACAGATTCACAACCCTCAGAGAAGAAATTCCTTCTCAACTCAGTTTTAAATTGGCTCCCCCATATTTTGAAGCTGTGCCCCCTAGTTCTAGTATTCATCATTTTAAAGACCTTCTATTAGGTCACCCCTCAGCCTTCTTTTTTTCCAAGAGAAAAGAGACCCATCCTGTCCATTCTTTCCTGATGTGTACACCCTCGCATTTCTGCTATCATCCTTGTAAATATTCTCTGCACCCTCTCCATTGCCTCTATATCCTTTTTATAATATGGCGACCAAAACTGTATGCAGCACTCCAAGTGTGGTCTAACCAAGGTTCGATACAAGTTTAGCATAACAGCCCTACTTTTCAATTCTATACCTCTAAAAATAAACCCGTGTGCTTGGTTTGCTTTTTTTTTTAAATTGGTCTTGCGAACCTACATAAGAACATAAGAACTAGGAGTAGGCCACACAGCCTCTCGAGCCTGCTCCGCCAATCAATAAGATCATGGCTGATCTGATCATGGACTCAGCTCCACTTCCCCGTCCGCTCCCATAACCCCTTATCCCCTTATCGTTTAAGAAACTGTCTATTTCTGTCTTAAATTTATTCAATGTCCCAGCTTCCACAGCTCTCTGAGGCAGCAAATTTCACAGATTTACAACCCTGAGAGAAGAAATTTCTCCTCATCTCAGTTTTAAATGGGCAACCCTTATTCTAAGATTGTGCCCTCCAGTTCTAGTCTCCCCCATCAGTGGAAACATCCTCTCTGCATCCACCTTGTCAAGCCCCCTCACAATCTTATACGTTTCGATAAGATCACACCTCATTCTTCTGAACTCCAATGAGTAGAGGCCCAACCTACTCAACCTTTCCTCAAAAGTCAAACCCCTCATCCCCTGGATCAACCTAGTGAACCTTCTCTGAACTGCCTCCAAAGCAAGTATATCCTTTCGTAAATATGGAAACCAAAACTGCACGCAGTATTCCAGGTGTGGCCTCACCAATACCCTGTATAGCTGCAGCAGGACTTCCCTGCTTTTATACTCCATCCCCTTTGCAATAAAGGCCAAGATACCATTGGCCTTCCTGATCACTTGCTGTACCTGCATACTATCCTTTTGCATTTCATGCACAAGTACCTCCAGGTCCCGCTGTACTGTGGCACTTTGCAATCTTTCTCCATTTAAATAATAACTTGCTCTTTGATTTTTTTTCTGCCAAAGTGCATGACCTCACACTTTCCAACATTATCCTCCATCTGCCAAATTTTTGCCCACTCACTCAGCCTGTCTATGTCCTTTTACAGATTTTTTTGTATCCTCCTCACAGTGATTTTCCTTTCATCTTTGCATCATCAGCAAACCTGGCTACGTTACTCTGTCCCTTCTTCCAAGTCGTTAAATATAGATTGTAAATAGTTGGGGTCCCAGCACTGATCCCTGCGGCACCCCACTAGTTACTGGTTGCCAGGGAATGAATCATTTATCCCGACTCTCTGTTAGTTAGCCAATCCTCTATCCATGCTAATATATTACCCCCGACCCCGTGAACTTTTATCTTGTGCAGTAACCTTTTATGTGGCACCTTGTCAAATGCCTTCTGGAAGTCCAAATACACCACATCCACTAATTCCCCTTTATCCACCCTCTTCGTCACATCCTCAAAGAACTCCAGCAAATTTGTCAAACATGACTTCCCTTTCATAAATCCATGCTGACTCTGCCTGACCGACTTTTGCTTTTCCAAATGTCCTGCTGCTGCTTCTTTAATAATGCACTCCAACATTTTCCCAACCACAGATGTGAGGCTAACTGGTCTATAGTTTCCTGCTTTTTGTCTGCCTCCTTTTTTAAATAGGGGCATTACATTTACAGTTTTCCAATCTGCTGGGACCTCCCCAGAATCCAGGGATTTTTTGTAAATTACAACCAGTGCATCCACTATCCCTGCTGCTATTTCTCTGAAGACCCTAGGATGCAAGCCATCAGGTCCAGGGGATTTATCTGCCTTTAGTCCCATTATCTGAAAGAGTACCACCTCCTTCGTGATTGTGTTAAGGTCCTCCCCCCCTACAGCCTCTTGGCTACCCACGACTGTAAATACTGATACAAAATATTTGTTCAGAGTTTCTGCCATCTCCATGTTCCCCATTACTAATTCCCCAGTTTTGTCCGCTAAGGGACCAACATTTACTTTAGCCACTCTTTTCCTTTTTATATACAGATAGAAACTCCTGCTGTCTGTTTTTATATTTCGTGCTAGTTTACTTCCATAGTCGATCTTCCCTTTCTTAATCATATTTTTGGTGATTCTTTGCTGGCTTTTAAAAGCTTCCCAGTCTTCTGTCCTCCCACTAGTTTAGGCCACTTTGTATGCCCTTGTTTTTAATTGGATACCGACCATAATTTCCTAAGTTAGCCACGAATGGGTATCTTTTCTCTTACACCCTTTCCTCCTCACTGGAATATATTTTTCTTCAGAGTTGTGAAACATCTCCTTAAATGTACACCACTGTTCATCGACCGTCCTACACTTTAATATATTTTCCCAGTCCACTTTACCCAACCCTGCCCTCATATCTTCATAGTTTCCTTAATTGAAGCTTAGTATGCTGGTTAGAGATCCAATTTTGTCTTGATGTTAAGCAGCTAAACTCTGTCAAACTGCTGCTCAGATCAACCAGTCTTGAGCCCGCGTATACCAGAGCTGATGGATCCAGTGCATCTGCAGAGGTTTTCTCGGGAATACAGCATTTCTGCATTGACACTTTTCTAACTGCAATTGTAACTTTTTGCAATCAACGCTGATTTAAGTCTCGAGGGTGTACAATTTGCAGTTTAGCATCTCTGCATCAGTATGATGAGCTTTAAAACCAACCATGTTGCTTTATTTTCAGGAAAAGAAACGAAAATCAAATGATCGGGACCAAAAATCTCATCAAATTCAACAACTCTTCAAAAATCACAACAGAAGCTTTCTCGTAATAGAAACCAACAGTTCAATGGAAGGAACTTTCTCAAATAGATTATATGATAATCTCATTCTCGACACTCCCTACCATGTCCAACAACTAGCCTCTACAGTGATGGGGTTATGTCAATAACTCAGCAGTTCAATGTTCTTCCAACAAAACCATCCAACGACAGCACTGACAGAATCAGAGAATGATATAGCACAGGAGGTGGCCATTCAGCCCATTGTGCCTGCACTGGCTCTTGAGCAGAGCTATCCCCTTAGTCCCACTCCCCCCTGCTCTTTCTCCACAGCCCTATAAATATTTCTCCTTCAAGTAGTTATCCAATTCCCCATTCAAAGTTACTATTGAATCAGCCCTTTCAGGTAACAATTCCTCCAACCACTGTCTGTCCCACCTGTGACAGAGACTGTCATTCCCGTATTGGACTGCACAGTCACCTGAGAACTCACTTTTGGAGTGGAAGCAAGTCTTCCTCGATTTTTGAGGGACTGCCTATGATGATGAGCTGTGTAAAACATAGGCTTTAACGCAGTAAAACATACCAAGACGCTTGAGTCCAATTGTTTATCAGGCTCTCATTTGTTCAGCATGGAGCCTTCCTGTTTTGGAAAGACCACACCGCTAAGATCATCAAAATCTTAGTTCGATCTTCTCCATGGGCATCTAGCAAAATACACCACCCAAGATTGTGTGTAATTTAAAGCAGAAGGAAACCGAGCACGAGCACAAGAACACACAAGCATTTGCTCTGGTGCCATTCCCTCAACCAAATTCCTGACCCTACGTTCTTCCCATGAAAAGCTGGAGCTTGCAGTCCAAGGGTCACAATGCTGCTTAAGTGGCATGGCTGGAAGCTCACCCCTTCTTGTCTGACTGATCAGAGAATTGAACAGTAGGGCAGTTATGCTAAACTTGCATCGAACCTTGGTTAAACCACACGGAGTACTGTATACAATTCTGTTCTCCATATTACAAAAAGGATTTAGAGGCACTGGAGAGGGTGCAAAAAAGATTTACAAGGATGATACCAGACATGCTAGGTTATTCCGATCAGGAAAGGATGAACAGGCTGGGTCTCTCTTCGTTTGAAAAGAGAAGGCTGAAGGGTGACCTGACTTTAAAATAATGAAAGGTTTTGATAGAGTGGATACAGAGAGAATGTTTTCACTTGTGGGGAAGAGCAAAACTAGAGGCCAATATAAGATAGTCACCAAGAAATCCAATGGGGAATTCAGAAGGAACTTCTTGACCCACAGAGTGGTGAGAATGTGGAACTCGCTGCCACAGGGAGTGGTTGAAGCGAATAGTATCGATGCATTTAAGGGGAGGCTAGACAAGCGTATGGGAGAGAAGGGAATAGAGGGTTATGCTGATAGATTTAGATGAGGAAAGACGGAAGGAGGCTCAAGTGGAGCATAAACACCGGCATGGACTGGTTGGGCCGAATGGCCTGTTTCTGCGCTGTATATCCTCTGATCAAAGGTTATGTCCCAGCTGAAATCAACACACAGTGCTGTACTCTCCACTTCGAATGAAATCACTCACCATTTTCTTTCCAAAGGGTAACTGTGGCACACAGCACCTGAACCGTCTGAATCAAAGTCACAAATGACATATTCTGCAACTGTGACCATGCTGCAATTCCCCTTCTTGCCCTCTTCATCCTCTCTGCATCTATGGACACGGTTCACCACTCCATTCTCCAACTTGTCTTCTCTGTGTTCCAGCTCAGTGAGACTATCCTCACTTAGCTCCAACTTGTAACAAGTCAATTTTAGTCAAAGCATCGCTAGCAACAGTTTCTCTTCCCACCTGCACCAGCAGCTCTCGAGTCACCGAGGATAAATCCCCGGCACCCGCCTCCTCCCGTGCTCCTTGGCGACGTCATCCGAAGACAAGGGTCAGCTTCCACCCGTGTGCTCCACTTCCGAGCTCTACCTCTCTCGTGCCGGCCATTGTCTCTGTGTTGGCAGACAGCTTGCCGACATCCAGTCTTAGCTAAGCCACAATTCGTCCAGTTAAACATTGGGAAGACCAAAGCCATCATGGTCGGCCCCGCCACAAACTCCGTAACTTCGTCCTGAACTCCATCTCGCTCCCCGGCCACTGTCTCAGGCTGATCCAGACTGTGTGCAACCTCAACGTTTTATTCGACCCCAAGCTAAGTTTCTGGTCCCACAAAGACGACCTGTTTCCAGCATCGGAACATTGCCTCTGCCTCTACCACAGACCTCTTGACATTGAAACTCTCATCCATGCCTTTTTCACCTCCACACTCGACTATTGCTGTGTTCTCCAGGCTGGCCTCTCAGCCTCCAGGCTCTGCAAGCTTCAGCTCACCCAAAACTCGACTATCAATGTTTCCGTTAATTTGTTTTGGGGTGCGTGACCCATTCAAAATACCGCACATGCACCGTTTGTCGCTTTGAAAAGCTGGCAAATGGGCTGCGCCCGAGTTCCAGAGATGCTGCCTACATACTATCCCGCACCAAGTGCCACCCGCCCATCAATCTTGTTCTTGCTGACGTACAGTGGCTCCCGGTTCCCCCATTGCCTCCAATGTAAAAATTTCATCTTCATGGTTAAACCCTTGTGTGGCCTCACACCTCCCTATCTCCGTAACCTCCAGCCCTTCAACCCCACTGTGCTCTCCGTTTCTCCAATGCTGGCTTCTTTTACATCCCTCTCCCTTTGCCTCAGTGTTGGCAGCTGAACCTTCTGCTTTGTAATTCCCTCCTGAATAATCTCTGCCTCTTCTGGTCCTTTAAGGCCCTCAAAATCCAACTCTTCGATCAAGCTTTAGCCCACCCCTCACAACAGCTGCTTCTCTGACTCGGTATCTATTTTTGTCTGATTACATCTCTGAAGCGCCTGGTGTTGGTTTTCTATATTAAAGCTGCTATATAAATGCAAGTTGGTGTTGTTGGTACAAAACCTGATGATAAATGGTTCCATATACAAGCTACAGAATAGCTAGGTTGAATGAAATACTGGTTCTGCTGTAACTTTACAATGACAACAACTCATATTTATACAATGCCTTTAACATAGTAAAATGTCCCAAAGTGCTTCATAGGAGTGCAATCGGACAAAATTTGACACTGATCCACATAAGGAGATATTAGAGCAGGTGACCAAAAGCTTGGTCAAAGAGGTAGGTGTTGGAGCGTCTTAAAGGAGAGAGGCAGAGAGGTTTAGGCAAGAAATTCCAAAGCTTAGGGCCATGGCAACTGAAGGCACGGCCGCCAATGGTGGACTGATTATCAGGGATGTTCAAGAGGCCAGAATTGGAGGAGTGCAGATAGCTGAGTGTTGTGGGGCTGGAGGGGATTACAGAGTAAGGGAGGGGACAAGGCCATGTAAGGATTTGAAAACAAGGATGAATATTTTTAAATCGAGGCGTTGCTTAACAGGGAGCCAATGTAGGTCAACTTTCAAAGTTGTATTTTTTTTTAAACTTTAATGATGAAGCAGAGACAAAATACAGCATGGGGCCCCACAAGGTTCTGAAAACATTCTGCACTTACTGTGTAGCTTTGACAATGTCCCAAGTGCTGTAGTCATCGATGTGGCTTTTCCGTGCCAGCGAATCACTGTAGCCATGGCTGTAGTGGCTTTGAGTCTTGACATCCTATTTTATATTGAAACAGAATGAAAGGTCACAAATTACAAGACGCCAAAAACATGACAAGATTCCGTTTTTCATGGTATAATGTTTTATTCTGCAAGCAAAAAATACACCTGTAACTCTGACAGAAAGCAGAGTTCAATGGGAACATTACAACAACAACTTGTATTTATATAGCACTTTTAACGTAGTGAAACAAAGAAACATAGAAAGTAGGTGCAGGAGTAGGTCAATTCAGCCCTTCGAGCCTGCACCACCATTCAGTATGATCATGGCTGATCATGCAACTTCAGTACCTCATTCCTAATTTCGTTCCATACTCCTGGATCCCTTTAGCTGTAAGGGCCACAGCTAACTCCTTTTTATATATCTAACGTCCCAAGGTACTTCACAGGAGTATTAAGAGATTTTAAAAATTGACACCGAGCCAAAAAAGTAGAAATTAGCGCAGGTGACCAAAAGCTTGGACAAAGAGCTGTGTTTTCAGGTGCGTCTTGAAGGAGGAGAGAGAGGCGGAAAGGTTTCGGGGGGGGTGGGGGAAAAGAGAGAGTTCCAGAGCTTGGGGCCGAGGCAACAGAAGGCTCGCCACCAATAGTTGAGCGATTATAATCAGGAATACTCAGGAGGGCAGAATTTTTGAGGATTATCTTTTTTTTTTTAAATGGAGAGAGAGAAACCGGCTAATGTTATTTATGAGCTAACACGTGTGGGCCTATTTCTGATGAACTACAAGTTGGAGCCAAGTGTCAAAATGCCGGCAAAATACAAGTTAGGGTGTTTCACTTGTAAAGTAGTTGGGATGCCAAATCTTTGTCCAGAGGTTAATCAAATTAAATATGGTCAGAGAATTAATTCCATGCATAAATGCATCATTGCAATTTTGAACGGATTTGATTGGGAGTTCACCATCCAAACTTATTGATGGCGGAACGAAGTGCAATAGGCAAAATTAACCTCGCACCCATGTATAATCGTTGCATCAGAAAGTCAAAAAAAGCTTCGCATATTAATTGGACAGAGCAAGAACTACATTTTGGAGACATTTAAAAGTTCAACCTTCTTTCTACAGCTGTAGCATTTGCCATTTTGGAGAAATTTCATTCTGTACAGTATTTGCTGGGCGCAAATTGGCTGCCGCCTTTCCTACATTACAACCGTGACCACACTTCAAAAGCACTTAATTGGCCGTAAGTCGACTTGGGACCAATGTACGCGCTGAGCTGCGCAGAAGTCTGGAGGACCCCTCAGGCCGCTCACTGGCTTTTCAATGGAAATAACCGCGCGTGCGCGATCATTTGAATGGGCTGCACACCCAAAAGAAAGTGAGCAAGAACATGGTTTGGGACGTCCCGAGATTGTGGAAGGTACGATATACATGCAGCAAGTCGTCCTTTCCTGAAAGGGAGATTAAAAAGCTCAGGGTAAAAATTCAAATCTGTTCATCGTCGAGCTTGGCAGAATATGTAGAACCAATGTAAATATGACTACAGCAGTCTAACACTGAACAACAGAGACTCTGTCATCATTGTTTCCTCTACTGGATCGACTAGGCTTATATTCACTGGAATTTAGAAGAATGAGAGGGGATCTCATAGAAACATATAAAATTCTGACAGGATTGGACAGGTCAGATGCAGGAAGAATGTTCCCGATGTTGGGGAAGTCCAGAACCAGGGGTCACAGTCTAAGGATAAGGGATAAGCCATTTAGGACCGAGATGAGGAGAAACTTCTTCACTCAGAATTGTGAACCTGTGGAATTCCCTGCCGCAGAAAGTTGTTGAGGTCAGTTCGTTCGATATATTCAAGAGGGAGTTAGATAAGGCCCTTCCGACTAAAGGGATCAAGGCGTATAGAGAGAAAGCAGGAATGTGGTACTGAAGTTGCATGATCAGCCATGATCATATTGAATGGTGGTGCAGGCTCGAAGGGCTGAATGGCCTACTCCTGCACCTATTTTCTATGTTTCTATGCCAGGTTTGAAGAATCTATTTCATTGTTCAGGCACCTATAACACCTACAGAGAGGATGCTTTCCCTTGTGGGGGAATCTAGATCTAGGGGCCACAGTTTCAGAACAAGGGGTTGCCCATTTAAAACAGATGATGAGGAATTTCTTTTCTCAGAGGGTCGTGAATCTTTGGGATTCTTTACCCCAGAGAACTGTGGAGGCTGGGTCATTGAATATATTTAAGATGAAGATAGACAGATTTTTGAGTGATAAGGGAGTCAAGGGTTATGGGGAGCGGGCAGGGAAGTGGAGCTGAGTCCATGATCAGATCAGCTATGATCTTATTGAATGGCGGAGCAGGCTCGAGTGGCCAAATGGCCGACTCCTGCTCCTATTTCTTATGTAGTTATGTCATGGAAACTGGTTAAGTAAATGAAATCATAACACGAGGTCCCGCTCTCCCTCCATCCTTCTCTTTACGAGAAGAGCCTGGAGCTGGGGAGTGGTCTGCAGAAACCTTCAAAATAAGCACATTTCAGGGCTGTGGGGAAAGAGTAGGGGATTAGCTTTCAAAGGGCCGGCATGGACACGATGGGCCAAATGGCCTTCTTCTGAGCTGCTATGATTCTGCAACAAGAGAGACCCATGTGCCTCAAGACATACTAGTTGGCTTTCCTGGTCAACCATAACACAGACGTTTCAATCGTATAGTATACACAAGATAAAAGTACTGTCCATGAAGCATTTGCGGAACCCAGTGCATGATGACATTCCCAAACATGTCCCGAGACCGCGGCTAGTGTGTATTTTTAATCTGGCCAAGACCCTCCAAACTGGAATATCGCAATTCCCTAAAATGGAGAAAATAAAATTACTGCCAATTGGAAGTGACTTGGGTTTTTAAAAATAATTTTAAATTCCTCAACAAGAATGATTCCCTTAAATAGACGAAACTTGAGAGATACTGTAATGCCCATAAAACAAATTAAAACTGTATGTGGACAGCTGTGATAACTGGATAAGGCGACAATGTTATTGAATTTCAATTATCTTAAATATTCAATTGTACGCTGCCAGGTGAAGAATTCAACTTGCAAGCCAGGGGGAAGAGAGGAGCTGAATTATTCATTATCAAAGAAGAAAACCAAAGTGTGGCAATTCCTGCTTGCAGCTGTAATAAATCCCGCGTTCAATGGCTTACTACAGAGCAGGAATGAGTATACTCAACCCCATCCCAGTCCTGTGTGTGTTCATATTTTTTCCTCACCAGTTTGAATTGGGTGAGCCTGAACGTTTCGAAAAGGCTTTTCATGCCTCGTAAATCACGGCACCAAGATCTGTTACTATCAGCAACCCGAGATGTACGAATCTTAACAGGAACAGCAATTGAATGTTTTCATATGGAGCCTGGGACTCCACAGTATGCACGCATATATCGTTTATGGAGGGTAGAGGATAGCAAAGAGAGCACTGGAATAATTAAGTCTGGAGGTGACAAAAGTGTGGAGAATGGATTTGGCACTGGATGGGTTGAGGTGGAGTGGGGCGAGTGTTGTTTGACAGGTGATAATAAGCATATGCTTTCTCCCCACTGTGAATGATGCGATGTTTTTTTCAGGCTGTGTAATTGGTTAAAGCTATTTTCACAGGCAGTGCTCTGGAATACTCTCACTCGGGGGTGTGTGTGTGTGTCGCGGTGATTTTCCAGTCACACTGATGTTTGAAATCTTTTCCCACAGACAGAACAAACATTTCTCCTTCCACATTCAAAGGCCGATGATATTCAGGTCCTGAGGTATCGAATGATTCCTCAGATCTTGACGTGATATTTAGTTTGAGTTTCCCGTCTGCAAATCCTCACTTTCTAATACCTTTAACTAACAGCGACATGGAAAGATGGAATTGATATTTCAAATAACAGTGTTGATATTTAATGTCTCCAACATGAGAAGACTAATTGATGTACTGTTACTAACTGCTCCATTTTTGATCGGGGCGGAGGAGCGCAGTGATCGGGGCCCAGGAGAGGCGGGGGTTCGGGTCCCAGGAGAGGCGGGGGTTCGGGGGCAGCACGGGCCAGCCCACACTGCGTTATGTGTGTGCATCAGGTCCATGCAGCAGAGCTTGTTCTCCAGTTGTCTTGCCACTGGACCAAGACCTAGCTCTGTCAAGCCCGTGTGATGGCTGGTGTGCAACGGCCACCTCACGTTAAAAAAATCCACGCACAGGCATCTTCAAGATGTCGGGTCCCTCATTGAAACACCTGTTTCTGGTGTGGAAGCGTCATCCTCGATACGAGGGACTGCCTAATACTACTAGTACGCACGCATGCAGTCCATGATAAACATAGAGCTTGGCGCCCAAACTCTCGTGTTTTGAATTTCTACAGATGTGGTACAAATGATTGAAATAAAAACAGACAATGCTGGAAAAAAAAACTCAGCAGGTCAGGCAGCATCTTTGGAAAGGGAAACAGAGTTAACGTTTCAGGTCGATGGCCTCGCTTCAGAACTGAAAAAAGTTACAGATGGGAGAAATTTTAAGCAAGTACAGAGGCAGGGAAAGCAGTGAGAGGGGAGGAAACAACAGACGGGAAGCTCTGTGATAGGGTGGAAGGCAGGATTGATTAAATGACAAAAGGGTTGATTGTACAAAGCAAAAGGAGATGGTAATGGGACAAGTAAAGAAACAAAAGATGGGTCTTTGAGATCGAGTTACTGCTGAAGAGAGGGGTCAATTGTGTGCATGTGGTGGTACATGGCGTCGAGCATGGACAGAGAAAAATTGCTGTTTCAGTTTTAGCTCAAATACTTCAACTGCACAAATAATTTTCGCATTGCCCAGATCTTCATGTTAAGCACCTTCTCTACAGATGATGTCAGCTTCACCGAGACTTCCATCATCAGGGATTCAAGTTGGAAACCATGTACAGGAAGGCATCCTGCCACAGCACATTTTACTAACGTGGCATTTACATTTCAAGCGTCACCTCGAAATGTTACCAGTTTTTAACCCAAGCATGCGACATTAACACTGCTGTTGGTAACAGGAGCACTCTTCTTGAACTTAAACTTTTAAGTTCTTGTACAGTGCTAATGAGTTAGAAACAGAATTTAAGACAAGTCCCGTGGCAAGTGCAAATGTATCATTTTAGTACAACTGCAGTTCCAGTTCTCACTTCAATTATGTAATTTTTAAAAATGCATTCTTGGGATATAAGCAAAGCTGGCATTTATTTTCCATCCCAGCTTGAGAAGGTGGTGGTGAGTCACCATCTTGAACTGCTCTGTGTGGTGAAGGTGCTCCCACAATGCTGTTAGGGAGGGAGTTGCAGGATTTTGGCTCACCGACGATGTATTTCCAAGTCGGGATGGTGTGTGACTGGGAGGGGAACTTGGACGTGATGGTGTTCCCAAACACCTGCTGCCCTTGTCCTTCTAGGTGGTAGAGGTCGCGGGTTTGGGAGGTGCTGCCGGAGAAGCCTTGGCAAGTTGCTGCAGTGCATCTTGTAGATGGTACACACCGCAGCCACGGTGCGCCGGTGGTGGAGGGAGTGAATGTTGAAGGTGGTGGATGGGGTGTCGATCTGCTTTGTCCTGGATGGTGTCGAGCTTCTTGAGTGTTGCTGGAGCTGCACTCATCCAGGCAAGTGGAGAGTGTTCCATCACACTCCTGACTTGTGTCTTGGCGATGGTGGAAAGGCTTTGGGGAGCCAGGAGGTGAGACACTCACCGCAGAATACCCAGCCCCTGACCTGCTCTAGCAGCCACAGTATTTATGTGGCTGCTCTCGTTGACTTTATGGTCAATGGTGACCCTCAAGATGTTGATGGTGGGGGGATTTGTTGCTGAAAATGCTATTAATATTATGCAGAATTGAAGCACAGAAATCGGCCATTCAACTGTGCCGGGTTTATGCTCCTCTCGAGCCTCCTCCCACCCCTCTTCATTTAACCCCAACATATCCTTCTATTCCTTTCTCCCTCGTGTTTATCCAACTTCCCTTTGAATGCCTCTACACTATCCGCCTGAAGTATTCCCTATGGCAGCGAGTTCCACATTCTCACCACTTTCTGGGTCAAGAAGTTTCTCCTGAATTCCCCACTGGATTTATTTGCGACGATCTTATATTTATGGCCCTTGGTTTGAGAATCTGTATCAATTTAGCTACTAACTTTATATGTATTATCCGTACTAATTTCAAATGTATTAACTCTTTCTAAAATGGCCGCTCATGGTTGTTGCTGACTCTTCAGATCTCACTATAGGGGAGAACAATGAGTAACTTGTTCTTGTGAAACAACCTTGAGGAACCGTCTGATCATAATGGGAATGTGGCAACAGATGTAGGGGCCAAACTGTAGGAATACCCAGAGAAGCAGAACTGTGCATTCCTTGCCTGCAAAACAAAGATAAGCTGGAGATTACTTAATCATCACTCATGATTAGGGACATTGCTTACTTCACTGTGTAAATGACTAATTTAGCTTGTATCTATGCCACGGTAGTTGATGTGATAGGACAATGAAAAAGGGTTGTACCGATCTTGAACTGTATAACTGTCTTGTTTTTGTCATGATTTTTGCTTGCTCTGGTGGATTCGACAGACTCATGGAGTCGGTGCCTCTTTATCAGAGCAAGGCTTCATCGATGAAGCCTGAATAAAGTTAGTCTGAACTATACTTTAAAGTGTTCGAGTCAGTGTATTCGCTGAAACAGATTGAGGGAAAAGAATCCGTATCAACAGGTTTTGGTCTCCCCGATAAGTGGAAACATCTTCTCCAGGTCTTCCGTCAAACCCTTTCAGAATTGTAAAGACCTCAATCAACATCAGCCCTCCGCCTTTGAAAGAAAAGAGCCCCAGCCTGTCCTGACAGGTGCAACCTCTCGGTTCTGGTATCAGCCTTGTAAATCTTTTTTGTACCTTCCCTCGTGGGGGAATCTAGAGCTAGGGGGCATAATTTAATAAGGGGTCGTCCATTTAAGACGGAGACGAGGAGGAATTTATTCAGTCAGAGGGTCGTGAATCTTTGGAATTCTCTACCCCAGAGAGCTGTGAAGGCTGGGTCATTGAATATATCCAAGGCGGAGGTTGACAAATTCTTCAACTATAGGGTAGTCAAGGGTTATGGGGAGCGGACAGAGAAGTGGAGTTGAGGCCAAGATCAGATCAGCCATAATCTCATTGAATGGCGCAGCAGGCTCGAGGGGCCAAATGGTCTACTCCTGCACCTATTTCTTATGTTCTTTTCCAATGCCTCTATATCCTTTTTATAATGGATAAAGACAGCGATTTATTCAATAGGCTGTGCCTCGTTATTTTTAATAATATTTTCATGTTGGGGATGTGGGCGTCACTGATGATGCCGGTTTTTATTGCGCATCCCCCGACGGTCTCAGAAGGTTTTAAATTGCTCTTCCTAATTGCTCCCTCTGCGGTTCGGCTTCTGTTTTACTTATGTCTCGGCAATACAGCTTGGAAACTTTATCTACATGATAGACACTTCATAAATGCTGTTTTACTGAAATAACAATCCTTAAATGTTGCTGAACTTGCAAGTGAAATCTTTGGAGGCAAGGAGTGAAAACGCCAACAAAAAAAATTACACACAACTTTGGATAAAACAGAGTTCTATTTTAAGATCTTGGTGCCAGTCTGACAGAAAACAACAATATTTCCATATTTTTAGACTGATCATCAAACACGGCAGATGGCGGCAACAATGATTACCCCGTCTTATTTTAAAGTCGTGCTAATCCAGTAGCAGCAGCTTTTAAAGAATTGTTGCTGCAAAATTTCCTCTGCAAGTTGCTTTTTAATGTTTCAACCTTGACACTTTGCTGAATTATCTTTTTCAGTTCGAACAATCCCCTTTAAATGCACAACATATTTGCTTAGATTCAGTCTCTGCAACGGCTCCACAGCCTCCAGCACCTTGCACTGGTGGGCCTTTGAGTGAGCAGCACTCTCGCCCGAGTCAGAAGGGTTCAAGTCCCACTCCAGAGACTTGAGCACAAAACTCTAGGCGGGCACTTCCGGTGCAGTGCTGAGGGAGTGCTGTGCTGTCGGAGGTGCCGTCTTTCAGATGAGACGTTAAACCAAGGCCCCATCTGCTCTCTCAAGTGGATCCAAGTGATCCCACAGCAATATTTTGAAGAGATAGGGAGTTATCCCCGGCAACCTGGCCAATATTTATTCCTATACTGTACTGCATTACAAAAGCGACACTTCAAAGTACAGCACTTAATTGGTTGTAAAGCACTTTGGGGTGTCATGTAGTCGTGAAATGTGCTGTAGAAAGGCAAGTTCCTCCGCATGAGTTAAATGTCAGCAGGATGTTTAATAACAGAGGGCAGCTCAGCCCAACCCAGCGAAGCACATGCGGCGAATCCCGAAACTTGCAATCGGTCAAGAATCCTCGACAGATCGCGCGCATCCGAAAGTAAAGGGCCTCCCCTGGCGGAGAGTTGGGCGATTTGTCCAACTTCTGCCCACAGAATGCCCTTGAAATGCTTACGACTGATAAACGCAAGCGTAAAGCCTGCTTTTATCAGCACAAGACTTTTAAAGCACAGAATACATTTTTTTAATAATTTAAACATTTAAGATCCTATTAATAGATTACATTTATTTTTAGACGCTTTAAAATATGTAACTTTATTTTTCAAAAAATTAAATTTTTGTTTTAAATTAATTAAACTCCATTTTGATTCATTTAAAATATGTTATGTTTTTCTTTAAATTTATCTTCAGTGCTTGTTTGTTTTTGGGGGTATTCCCATTCATACTTTGTGATTCTGTACATGTAGGAACTCATCACAAGAAAGAATGGGAATACCTCTACTCTGATAGGTTGGGCCGGCCCATGTGATCTCAGTAATGCGTACGAAGCGCATACACTGCTGGGATACGTGGGCCTCGCCACAGGCCTGCGTGTCGAGGGCCAGAAGTCTCCGAAATTCCGGGAACAAGAGGTACTTTCATAGATATTTTTGCGGTCAGAGGCATCCGCCAGCGGAAGCTTCCGACCGCAATTTCTGGGCCAAATGTTGATATTTGTGTTATGACATTCAGATCCACAACATTACTATAATAACACAAGAGGTGACTGGACAAGAATTCAAAACAAAGTTTAAATGTAGGTCTTATTGTCAGATCATTTTTGTTGGGCGAGATATATTTGTCTTTCGCACCGGTTTTCAAACCTTCTGTGCAGTGAGCCCTCTGCAAACATCGACAATCTCCCGAGGAACCCCCCCCACCGCCCCGGTCAACATTTACACACTCCCGAGGAACCCCGTCAACAATGACACACTCCTGAGGACCCCCCGTCAACAATGACACACGACACACCCCCGAGGACCCCCCGTCACACTGCTGAAGACCCAGTCAACATTATCACACTCCCAAAGATCCCCCAACATTAATACATTGCTGAGGACACCATCAACAGTGACACACTCCAAGGGAGACCCATCCAATGTTCCTTCCAAGCTGCGCACATGCGCAATCTGCAAGGTCCCACGGAGGCCGCTCACAAGCTTTTACATCGGAAACACCGCGCATGCGCAGAAATTTAAAGGTACCATGCATTGAATCTAACAGACCACGCAGAACTGAGTGATACCAACAGCGAGCATTTGACCCATGCTAATTTCCCAGAGAACGATGGCTATTCAAAGAAAGTGCTACCATTGCAAAATACTAAATGTAAAAGAATCAGGCAGAGGAAAGCGTCCACATAGTAATAAGTAGCCTTTCGCTTCCCTCTCCGAAACATCACTCAGTTCTAAACCCGTCGGCTAACGCATCATATTCTCTCAACCCTGACTGCAACTGCTTCACCAGTGAGTCACAGAATAAGTATGAATTTTTAGCGACTTGACTCAACAAAGGCACCAGAAAACAAAGGAAGCTTTTCAACCCTGTAATCTGGGAGGAGGGATTGCTCCTGCTGCTTCAGGACCACAAACAGGCTGCAAGTACAATATATTCAGTTGTACAAAGCTGAAGGAACAAACACACACTGCCTTTTTCAACACTGCAGTCAAAAGTTCAATTATACGGAGTTAATAAGCTAAATATTCATACCAGCGCAAAGATCATTGCTAAGAGGAGCCACTCAGGAGACTAAAAGCAACACCTTTTCATCCTCCTCCTGCTAATTTTCTCCCCTCCTACTCTCTTGAAAAGCATCGAGTCCTTGCTGGGGTACAATTCATAGCGAAGAGAGAGAGTCGCATCACTTGCAAGCACGTTAATTAAGGCAGCGTGCAATTGGGGAAAAAAAGACGCAAAGAGAGAGACAACCGAAAGGAGCGGAAAGGGACTTCCATTTATATAGCAGCTGATCATTAATCAAACATTTCAAAAGATTATTTTTGAAATGCAATGACTTATTACATAGAATCAGCATCAACTGCACCGACAGTTGTTCAATTCCATCAACAGCAAAAAATATCTATAATGTGATTCAGCAGTAACTTTCAAAAGGGAACGGGATACATACTTGAAATGCAAAAATGTGCAAGGCTAGGAGGGAAAAGCAGGGGAGTGGGACTAATCGGACCACTCTTTCAAGAAGCTGGCACACGCACGAATGGCCTCCCTCTGTGCAGTATGATTCGGAATGTTAAAAGTCATTTGCATAACATGCACAGAAATATAAATGATTTCCTTCAATACTTCCCCATCGCAATTAGTTGACAACATCCCATTGTTCCAACAGTCTATTCTCCGACTGCGAGCGGAGATCTGCTGGTTTGTGCATTTATCTATTGACTTCCTCCTTCGAGGGCTGGCCACTGATGAATGTCAAAGGGCCCGGCATGAAGGTGCCACTGAGCGGAAGAAGGGAGGGATCCATTCCAGTATCACCAATTATTCAATGCAAAGTTGCAGTGGTATGTAGGATATTTAGTGAAGAAATAAATACCGCAAGCTATGAAGCCAGTAGCCTTGTGAAAAAGAAAAGCCTTGTATTTATATAGCACATTTCACAACCACTGGACTTCTCAAAGAGTTTTGCAGCCAACAAAGTACTTTTTGAAGTGGTGTCACTGTTGTAACGTGGGAAACGAGGCAGCTGATTTGCGCACAACAAGCTCCCACAAACAGCAATATGACAATGACCAGGTAATCTGTTTTTTAGTGATGTTCATTGAGGGATAAATATTGGCCCATGACACCGGGGATAATTCCCAGCTCTTCGAAATGGTGCCATGGGATCTTTTACATCCACCTGAAAGCACAGACGGGGCCTCCATTTCATGCCTCATCCGAAAGACGACACCTCCGACAGTGCAGCGCTCCCTCAGTACTGCACTAGATTTTTGTGCTCCAGTCTCTGGATAGGGACTTGAAACCACAACCACCTTAATCAGGCGAGGGTGCTACCAACTGAGCGGACATAAGGTGCGGATATGGGAGGTCTTGCCGAAAAAGTCTTAAGGTTTTAACATGTATCAGTGTGGAAAATCCTGCTTTTCTTCAACTGTTTGTTGAGGTCAGGAGTGTCAAAACAATTCTTGAGAGCAGTTAAACTGCATATCATAATCATCATAGGCAGTCCCTCGAAATCAAAGAAGACTTGCTGCCACTCAAAGTGAGTTCTCAGGTGGCTGAACAGTCCAATACGGGAATTAGAGTTTCTGTCACATGTGGGACAGACAGTGGTTGAAGGAAAGGGTGGGTGGGACTGGTTTACCGCACGCTCCTTCCGCTGCCTGTGCTTGATTTCTGCATGCTCTCGGCGTTGAGACTCGAGTTGCTCAGCGCCCTCCCGGATGCACTCCTTCCACTTAGGGCGGTCTTTGGCCAGGGACTCCCAGGTGCCGGTGGGGATATTGCATTTTATCAAGGAGGCTTTGAGGGTGTCCTTGAAGCGTTTCCTCTGCCCACCTGGGGCTTGCTTGCCGTGTAGGAGTTCCGAGTAGAGCGCTTGCTTAGGGAGTCTCGTGTCAGGCATGTGGACGATGTGGCCCGCCCAACGGAGCTGGTCGAGTGTGGTCAGTGCTCAGTGCTTCAGTGCTGGGGACGTTGGCCTGATCGAGAACACCGATGGTGCGTCTACCCTGCCAGGGGATTTGCAGGATCTTGTGCAGGCAGCGCTGGTGGTACTTCTCCAGCACTTTGAGGTGTCTGCTGTATATAGCCCACTTCTCTGAGCCATATAGGAGGGCAGGTATCACTGTAGAGCATAAGCTTGGTGCCAGATTTAAACACTCTCTTCCTCAGGCAACCGAATACTGTGCCTCACCGCGCGACAACTACAAAGAAATGCAGGGAACAGCACCAACCCTTGTACATGGCCTTCTTTGACCTCTCAAAGGCCTTTGACACTGTCAACCGCGAGGGACTATAGAGCGTCCTCCTACGTTTCGGCTGCCTCCAACAGTTTGTCAGCATCCTCTGCCGATTATAAAATCTAAGCATTATATTAGGACAGAATGTATGGCGTCAAAACGGGGACTGAATTACATCTGTGTGTCCGGGTCAAATTATGCCTCATGCTCTAACCCAACCTCAATTTAAGATTGCATTTGATCCCGACTCCACATGTGCAATGCCATGACTGATGGACAAATATTAGTCTCCAATCTTATTTAAATTCTATGATTCACAGTCGGTCATCAAAATGTGCGAAAAATTTCAATTGCTTCACTAAATCTGTCCTTTGTGGAAATGTATTTTTATCTAAGCTGATACCATACGGTATTTGTGTGCCCCTTGCAATATATATCAAAATGGAGTCCTGGCCCTTCCAGAACTTTCTGCATTTTAGCAGTCAGCTTGCATAAACAGCTAAACCTGGTTTGAGATGGCTGATGGCCATCAGACAGCTAGGAGACAAGTCATGCTGAGACAAGTACCCCCCCCCCATAGTGCTCTCCTATTGTCTACACAAGAGTTCCATGTCACCCCACCCTTATCTTCTTGACTCAAACCACCAGCCATTATCTCTTGTAGAGACCTCATCCATTTGATGCAAACAGATAAACTGACCAGGAAATTGAACAATCCTGACACAATACAAGACAGGTGATAGGCCATTACCTCATTCTCATGGAGTAATGGCCGACTGGCCAACTGATAACCCTGACAAAAGGAAATATCTGGAAACCATGTCAGGACCAGGATATAGTAATTAACTCTTTATCTATATTCACTGACTGAGACAGAGCAATACACAGGGAGAGGCCATAACTTGGGTTTTACTGTATAAATATCTTGTTAAACTGTACCATTGCGGAGGTGTTCACTTAGCCCTTGACTGAGTGTAACTTGCCCCTTGCTAGCAAGCGAATTAAAGGAACTTCTGCCGGAGCTGCAAGTGTCGGAGTCATTCTTTTCGGAGGTCGAGATTTCGACACCTTCCAATAAATTCCAAGTGAGTTGGAATGAGACGAGCACAAAATCCAGGCGAACACTTCAGTGCTTCACTGGGGAGGTGGAGGGGGAGGCAGCATTGGGGTGGCACTGAGGGAGATGCCATCTTTCGGATGAGATGTTGAATCCCGTCTGCCCTCTCAAGTGGATGTAAAAGATCCCATGGCAATAATTCAGAGAAAAGCAGGGGAGTTATCCTCCACAGACGCTGCCTGACCCGCTGAGATTTCCAGCATTTTCTGTTTTTATTTCAGATGCCAGCAGCCACAGTATTTTGGTTTGCATTGCTGTAGGGGAGTTCTCATGTCCTGGCCAATATGTATCCCTCAACCAATATCACTAAAGCAGATTATCTGGTCATTATCACAATGCTGTTTGTGGGAGCTTGCTGTGCAAATTGGCTACATTACAAGAGTGACGACACCCCAAAATTACTTAATTGGCTGTAAAGTGTGTCTGGATGGCCTGAGGGCAATGTACAATTCCAAGTCTTTATTTCGATCTTGGGGTGCCCAGAAGAGGGAGGGTAGACTGCATTGCAGTTTGTAAATATTAATGAGCTTTTTCGAAGGACTTAAAAATACACAACGGGCACAGGTGTGTATGTCTATTGCATTTCACCTGCCGCGCCTGAGGCTTCAAATTGTATTTCAGCCCCTTCTTGGAGGGGGTTTCGAACAAGGTCTCCATGAGAGCAATACAGATCCCAAGTGCAAACAGTCAGCAAGCAAGCTGGTTTCCCAGCGGGAAAGGACGCTTCTGCAACACTTGTCCAAAACAAAGAGGGAGGCCTGACATCAAGTGGTGTTATTTGCTCGAAGCCTGCAGTGAGCACAGAGCCTTCAGAAACTAGTATTTGCATGGATACAGTGGCACCATATCAAATACACACGCTGCCAATTAAGTGGGCTTTGGAACTGGCAGTGCTGCTGTGCTCATCGCCAAATAATCCGAAGAATGAGAGGTGATCTCATTGAAACGCACAAAATTCTTACAGGGCTTGACAGGGTGGATGCAGGGAGGGTGTTTCCCCCGGGCTGGGGAGTCTCGAACCAGGGTCACAGTCTCAGGATAAGGGGTCGGCCATTTAGGACTGAGATGAGGAGAAACTTTTTCATTCAGAGGGTGGTGAATCTTTGGAATTCTCTGCCCCACAGGGCTGTGGAGGCTCAGTCTTTGAGTATATTCAAGACAGAGATCGATAGATTTTTGGATATTAAGGGAATCAAGGGATATGAGGATCAGGCGGGAAAGTGGAGTTGCGGTCAAAGATCAGCCATGATCTTATTGAATGGCGGAGCAGGCTCGAGGGGCCGAATGGCCTACTCCTGCTCCTAATTCCTACGTTCTTATTCAGTGTGGTATTAGCCTGTAAATAACACTCCCCAGTGCAAGCATCAACAAGAGGACACCAACAAATCAGAAGTCAATTGTAATTTCCAAATTTTAACTGATCAGAAATCAAGCATGTGAAAATGCTAAGATCTAAATGCAATTTGACAAAATATATATTTTATATTAATATATTAAGCAAAACTATGTGCTAATAAGGAAAAAGGCTTGCATTTATATAGCGTCTTTCACGATCTCAGGAGGTCCCCAACAGTTTTACAGCCAATGAAGTACTTTTCACGTGCAGTCACTGTTGTAATGTTAGAACGCAGCAGCCAATTTGCGCAGAGCAAGCTCCCACAAACAGCAATGTGATTAAAAAAAAATTATCTGGTTACTATGTTGATTGAGGGTTAAATATTAGCCAGGACTCCGGGGAGAACTCAGACGGGGCATCGGTTTTACGTCTCATCCGAAAGACGCTACCTCCGACAGTGCAGCACTCCCTCAGCACTGCACTGGGAGTGTCAGCCTAGATTTTTGCACTTAAGTCTCTGGAATGGGACTTGAATCCACAACCTTCTGATCAGAGGCGAGTGTGCTACCCACTAAGCCACAGCTGAATTATATTGATGAATTATATTGATATTTTGTCACATGTACAATCCAAAACACATGTTCTTCCAATGGCCCAAGCTGGTTTCTGATTTGAAGAATTAATTTTGATGTGACAACATCTCAAAGCTAAAGAGAAGCCAGCTTGGTTCAAATGTTATTCTTTTCTGGAACTTGGCGACACTGCTCGAGATTACAGGAGAAGAAATTTGGCGGGTGGTTTAAAATTGTGTGAAGCCCTGAAAGCTGACCGCCTGAACTCCAAACTGACCAGAACATGACTACTCGCATCCTATTACACACAAAATCCAACTCACCAAACACCTCCTGGAGCTATACGTGCCCACATTCCCCAGCACAGGGACTTGTAAATCCCCCGGCCTCGTCGACAAATCACTCCATGGCCTCGTCGATACCCACCTTGGCAAACTCTTTCTGCTTCTAACCCTGCCTATGTCCTACGCCCTACCAATTCTGCTTCCACCCTTCACAACAACAAATTGCATCTATATAGCACCTTTGTAGTAAAACATCCCAAGGCATTTTATAGGAGCAATTGTCAAACAGAATTTAACACCGAGCCAGAGAAGGAGACATTGGGACAGGGCTTGGTCAAGGTGGTCGGTTTTAAGGAGCTACTTAAAGGAGAGAGAGAGAGAGAGAGAGAGAGAGAGAGAGAGAGAGAGAGAGAGAGAGAGAGAGAGAGAGAGAGACGGGGAGCTTTGGAAAGAAATTCCAGAGCTTACGGCCCAGGCAACTGAAGACACGGCCGCCAATGGTGGAGAGATTAAAATCGAGGATGTGCAAGAAGCTAGAATTGGAGGAGCGCAGAAATCTCGGAAAGTTGTAGAGCTGGAGGAGGTTATGGAGAAAGAGTGGGAATTTTTAAAGTGAGGCATTATCTGGCCGGAAGGCAATGTACCATCAGTGGCAAAGCCTTCAGCATTTTGTCCCCACACTGTGGAACTCTCTCCCCTGGATTCATTGCTCCCCACTTTGAAACACCTCTTTTAAACCTACCTCTCCAAAGGCATCTTCAACCATTGCCTCTTATTCTCCCAATTCTGCTCAGTTCTGATGCTGAGCTGCGAAGAGCCTTGGGCTGCTTTACTGCATCCAAGGCCATTCGGAATTACCCAAGCATATTTGCACTCCGTATTTGTAAGCCACATATAACACAGTGACACACGAGGAAGCTCATAATTTATGATAATCCTTCTTGCAACAGTGGAATAAACTGAATATTCCATTGCTCCCCGAGCTGCACACTGCTAATCTAGCACATGCAAAACAATTTAAAAATAACTTTTAGTTGCAGTCAAAATTTTACAAAGCAGAAATAATTGTCCCATTCATGCTCTGTGAACAGTCTCTTGCTTCTCCCTGGAGAACTTGGTGAGCAATAAAGCTGACATGACGCCACTGCATTCAGGCACCTTCTCGGCTCCAAATATTACTATCACCGAGGCTGGAGAAGGAGGCATTTTAAAATAAATTCTTATGTCCATAGTTAGAATGGAAAGTGTCTGTGTAAGCTTGCCACACCACATCGAAAGCCTCTCGCCCATGCTGGCCCTTCTGCATCTCCCAGCTCCTCAGCCGATACTGGTGAGAAATATTTTGTGATAAATCGGGCATCTGCACACCCTGCTCTAGTTATCCATCATCTTCTAATCCTGCTCCCCCAACCCCCGCCATTTCACCTGAAGACTTCACTCCCCAAATGCAATGCCAGGAACGGGTGTCCAGTAGAAGAGGTCAGAATGCCACAGCCTGCAAGGTTCAGATCATCAATACTCAATTACACTGGAGATTTTCATACAATATGTTGCTATTCAAGTAATAGCTATATTTTAACTTGCACCAATTCCCGCTCACTGACCTACATGGGCTCCTGGTTGAGCAATGACTCAATTTCAAAATTTTCATCCTTGTTTTCAAATCCCTCCATGGCCTTGCCCCTCCCTAGCTCTGGAATCTCCTCCAGCCCCTTGGGATGTTTCACTACGTTAAAGGCGCTATATAAATACAAGTTGTTTTTGCATTTTGCTCTGTTTAGTTTCCTCTTTCTCCCCTCTTTACAGCAAGCCTTGCCTCTGCCGGGACTACTTGTTCCCAGACTATCTGCTGCTCAGCAATTAACCGCAGGAAGCTACAGAACAGCAATGATCCACTGTCAAAATGACTCTCGGCTATTGTTTTTACTACCCATAGGGAACTAACTAGACTCAACATGAATTTCGCTGTCTTTTAAATAAGGAAATCAAAATAAGCCCACAATACTGTTCATCAGCATCACAGGTTGGCTCTACCACAAGATGCAATGCAGCACTTACTGTGCTCATCAAGGGGAGGGATGTGTGTGTCGTGGGGAATGGGAATAAAGTTGGACCTCTCTGGTCTGGCACCCTCGGGACCTGACCAGTGCCGGAACAGAGAATTTTACGAACCACGGGAGGTCACGCTTACTGGTACCCGTCGACAGCGCCCGGGCTCCTGAGTGTGCGCACGCATGCTGGCAGCCTGTGGGCGGCTCCCTCAGCCAATCGCCGAACATACTCACTGACTGACAGCCTCAACGGCCAATCGCCGAACACACAGACTGACTGACAGCCGCTCCAACCAATCAAAACTTTAAAAAAAACTTCTCTCCCTCAGGCCCAACTAATGCCAAACCACAGATGTTTCCAGATTAGAGAATCCCGGACTGGAGAGGTACAACCTGTACTTCCTACTTTCAGGTGCCCTATGGAAGCATCCAGCCCTCCCAGCTAAAATACATTACAATTCAATGAAGAAAAAAAGACCTGCATGTCTAAAGCACCTTTCACAACCTCAGGATGTCTCAAAGTGCTTTACAGCCAATGAAGCACTTTTTGAAGTGCAGTCACTGTCGTCATGTAGAATCCGAGAATGTTTACATCACGGAAAGTCATTCAACCCGTCGAGCCTGGGCCGACTCTCAGCCAGTCCCACTCCCTCACCCGACTCTCAGCCAGTCCCACTCCCTTTCCCCGTAGCCCTGCAAATTGTTTTCCTTCAGGTATTTATCCAATTCCCTTTTGAAAGCTACGATTGAGTCTGCCTCCACCGCCTTCTCAGGCCGTGCATTCCAGATCCTAACCACATGCTGCATGATCCCCAGCATCAAAGCATTGACCACGTTCGATCAGCTCCGCTTGACGGGCCACATCGTCCGCATGCCTGACATGAGGCTCCCAAAACAAACGCTCGACTCAGAGCTCCGACACGGCAAGCAAGCCCCAAGTGGGCAGAGGAAACGCTTCAAGGACACTCTCAAAGCCCCCTTGAAAAAGTGTAACATCCCCATCAACACCTGGGAATCCCTGGCCCAAGACCGCTCAAAGTGGAGGAAAAGCACCCGGGAAGACACTGAACACCTCGAGTCTCATCGCCGAGAGCAAGCTGAAGCCAAGCGTCGACAGCGGAAGGATCGTGTGGTAAACCAGTCCCTCCAACCACCGTCTGCCTCACCTGTGACAGAGACTGTAGGTCCCGCATTGGACTCTTCAGTCACCTGTGAACTCATTTTTAGTGTGGAAGCAAGTCATCCTGGACTCCAAGGAACTGCCGAAGACATGCTGCATAAAACAGTTTTTCCTCAAGTCGCCTTTGGTTCTTCTGCCAATCACCTTAAATCTGTGTCCTCTGGTTCTCGACCCTTCCGCCAATGGCAACAGTTTCTCTCGATCTACTCTGTCCAGACCCCTCAGGATTTTGAGCATCTCGATCAAATCCTCGTTCAACCTGCTCTAAGGAGAACAAGCCCGTAACTGAAGTCCCTCATCCCTGGAATCATTCTCGTAAATCTTTTCTGCGCCCTCTCCAAGGCCTTCACATCCTTCCTAAAGTGCGGTGCCCAGAACTGGACACAATACTCCAGTTGAGGCCGAACCAGTGTTTTATACAGGTTCATCATAACTTCCTCGCTTTTGTACTCTACGCCTCTATTTATAAAGCCCAGGATCCCGTCAGCTTTTTTAACCGCTTTACCAACCTGCCCTGCCACCTTCAATGATTTGAGCACATATACCCCCAGGTCTCTCTGTTCCTGCAGTTGAAATTTCTTCTCTTCGTTCTTCCTACTAAAATGTATTACTTTGCACTTTCTTGAGTTAAATTTCATCTGCCACATGTCCGCCCATTCCACCAGCCTGTCTATGTCCTCTTAAAGTCTATCACTACCCTCCTCACTGTTCACTATACTTCCAAGTTGTGTGTCATCTGCAAATTTTGAAATTGTGCTGGTACACCCAAATCCAAGTCATTGGTATAGAAAACGAAAAGCAGTGGTCCGAGTCCCGACCCCCGACCCTTGGGGACCACTGTATACCTTCCTCCAGTCCAAAAAAAAACGTTCCACCACTATTCTGTTTCCTGTCACTTAGTCAGTTTTGTATTCATGCTGCCACGGTCCCTTTCATTACATGGGCTTCAACTTTACTAGCAAGTCTATTATGTGGCACTTTATGTAGGAAACGCGGCAGCCAGTTCGCACGCAGCCAGTTCCCATAAACAGCAATTTAATAATGACCAGATAATCTGTTTTAGTGATGTTGATTGAGAGATAAATATTGGCCCAGGACACCGGGGAGAACCCCCCTGCTCTTCGAAATACTGGCCACGGGATATTTTACGTCCACCTGAGAGAACAGATGGGACCTCAGTTTAACGTCTCATGCGAAAGAAGGTGCACGCAGCCAGCAGTGAGGTACTCCCTCAGCATGACACTGGAGTGTTAGCCCAGTAAAAGCTCCCTCAACACTATGCTATCATACCTCATCCTCAATTTCAGACAATGACCATACTGCACCAGTGTGGCGTCTCAGTGAAGCTGCCCACAGAATTACTAAATCATTGCGAATTTGTGGCACGTTATGGTCACTTCTGCACGAGCTGACCCATGATTTCTTGGAAGGGAATTGCCCGAACTCAATGCACATAGAAACACAAGAACCTGCTGGAGCTGCCTGCTTGTGAAAGCCAGCATCTAACCCAGTGTCACTTGTCTCCCACACTGTACCGTTTGAATAATGTATTGAAATAAATTCAATTGGTGAAAAATGGACTAAACTTAATGAATACATCAGCATGTTATTCCAAGGTTTCCCCCACCTCCTCTCTCCTTGAAGACTCCTGACTGAACAGTTCCACAGGCACCAGGTGGCCAAGTGGCCTTTCTTCATTGGCGAGCCTACACAGTGCGTTCAATCCTCGGGGTGCGGAGAAGATCACATTGCAGCCAAGGTTCTTGGCCCTACCAGTGTACTTCCAGCAACCGACACTGAACAGCGGTCAATAGTTGATTGTACCAGTGCTAACGAAAGGGGCAGGGGCGGGGGGAGTGGCTGAATGAATTGTTCGACCAGCACCGCGCTGGCTGGGGTCAGCTAACTCAGCACAGGGTGGGGAGTCGGGGACTGAACGTGGGCTCTTCCTGGTCTGGATAGCTCAGCAGCCACTGCCTCAACAGCCAAAGCTCTCAACTTTTCTTTAATCTTTTCAACTTTTTCTCGACCAAGAGTTTTATTACAGAGTAATTTTTTTTTTAATAAAATCGAAGAAACAGGATTATTTCTCATTAAAGAAAAAAAGTGTTCATTTATAACTTCTTCCTCTTAGGCAATCCCCCAGAGTCAAGGATGACTTGCTTCCACATTAAAATGAGTTCGAAGGTGACTGATGAGACCGATGGGGGATTGACAGATTCTGTCACAGGTGGGGCAGACGGTGGTTGGAGGGACGGGTGGGTGGGGTGCTTGATTTGTCGTGCGCTGCTTCCGCTGATTGTACTTGGCGTCTGCGTACTCCCGGCGAAGAGGCTCAAGGTGCTCGCTGCCTTCTCGGATGATTCTCCTCCACTTTGAGCGGTCTTGGGCCAGGGATTCCCAAGAGTTGGTGGGGATGTTACATTTTTTTTCAAGGAGACTTTGAGTGTGTCCTTGAAGCGTATTCTCTGCCCTCCTGGGGCTCACCTGCTGTCACGTAGCTCAAAGCAAAGCGCTTGTTTCAGGAGTCTAGTAACGGGGGGGGGCATGCGGACAATGTGGCCCGACCATCGGAGCTGAACGAGCGTGGTCAATTTATTTATATAGTGTCTTTCACGACCTCGCGACACCCTAAAGCGCTTTACAGCTAATTTGCGCACAGCAAGCTCCCACAAACAGCAATGAAATAAATGAGCAGATAATCCGTTGTAGGTGTTGGTTGAGTGATAAATATTGGCCAGGACCAACGTTCCCCTTCGGTCGTGTGCAGCCCATTTTCCGATGTTAAAGTCCCGTGAAATAAATTACGGGGAACACTTGCCATGTTCTTCGAATAATATCGTGGGATCTTTTACATCCACCTGAGGGGGCAGGTGGGGCCTCAGTTTCATTATATAACTGATAAGGGTGCTGAGCACCTCGAGTCTCGACGCCAAGAGCATGCAGAAATCAAGTGCAGGCAGCGGAAAGAGCGTGTGGCAATCCAGTCCCACCCTCCCCTTCCCTCGACGACTGTTTGTCCCACCTGTGACAGAGACTGTGGCTCTCGTATGGGATTGTTCAGCCACCTCATAACTCATGTCAAGAGTGGAAGCAAGTCTTCCTCGATTTCGAGGGACTGCCTATGATGATGATATAACTGATAAATGCCAAAGTTACGGAAGCACTGTGATACAATTCAAATCATTATGGCGAGATAAAAAGTTGAAAATGTCCTTTTCAAATGTACTCTCATTTCTAGTCTCGTACTTTTACTGACTGATTCACATAAAATCAGGCTCAGCTTCCTGGGTGGCCTTGCAAGTAAGTGCTCTATGTCATATGGCCCTAAGCGACACAGAACAAGAAGGGCTGAGGTTCAATGCTTGGTCTGAGCCATACATTTACAATTGACCTCAGTGTGCCCGAGACACGGACCAAGCACGACAATGGGCAGGCAGCTCCCAGAAACCAGCAGAGTACATTAACGAAGCTTCGTGCATTCTCTGGCAGATGAAGAAGAAAAGAATTAACCACATCTGCTTTCAGGAAATTGCAATTCGAAATTGAAAACCCAAGTGGTACTGCCAATTGAAACACATAGCCCAGGTATGCAAGCAGGCTTCACTTGCTTAGGCCGATCCCTAAAAAATATATTCTTTCAAGCAGTTGTTTTCCATCATAATCGAGAGGATTTATGGATAACTGAGTGTTTGCAAGACAGCCATTCAATAGCATAATCACTTGACATTACCACAAGAGAAGCGAAACCAATTTCTCACCATGGCTGACAGCCGGAGATGGCTGGCTAATTGTCTAGCCCTAATTGCCCTGGAGATGATGAGCCGCCTTCTTGATTGTAATAGAGTGGCTTGCTAGGCCATTTCAGAGGACTTGGATGAAGGGACCGAGTGTAACGTAGCCAAGTTTGCTGACGATACAAAGATGGGAGGAAAAGCAATGAGTGAGGAGGACACAAAAAAGGACATAGACAGGCTAAGTAAATGGGTAAAAATTTGGCAGATGGAGTATAATGTTGGAAAGTGTAAGGTTATGCACTGGCAGAAAAAAAAAATCAAAGATCAAGTTATTATTTAAATGGAGAAAAATTGCAAAGTGCTGCAGTACAGTGGGACCTGGGGGTCCTGGTGTATGAAACACAAAAGGTTATTATGCAGGTACTGCAAGTGATCAGGAAGGCAAATGGAATGTTGGCCTTTATTGCAAAGGGGATGGAGCATGCGCGATGCTGCGAATGTTGTGGATAGCACATTTAGTGAGTTGGTCACACTGCAGGTAAGGGTTAGGACAGATAGTGAATGGGTGACCAAGAGACAAGGCAAGAGCAGGAAGGTAGTGCAGGAGTCCCCTGCGGTCATCTCCCTCCAAAACAGACATACCGTTTTGGATACTGTTGGGGGAGATGACTTACCAGGGGAAGGCACCAGTAGCCAGGTTCACGGCACCGTGGGGGGCTCTGCTGCACAGAAGGGCGGGAAATAGAGTGGGAGAGCTATAGTGATAGGGGACTCTATTGTAAGGGGAATAGATAGGAGTTTCTGCGGCCGCAACCGAGACTCCAGGATGGTATGTTGCCTCCCTGGTGCAAGGGTCAAGGATGTCTCGGAGCGGCTGCAGAGCATTCTGGAGAGGGAGGGTGAACAGCCAGTTGTCGTGGTACATGTAGGTACCAACGATATAGGTAAGAAGTGGGAAGAGGTCCTACAAGCTGAATTTAGGGAGCTAGGAGTTAAATTAAAAAGTAGGACCTCAAAGGTAGTCATCTCTGGATTGCTACCAGTGCCACGTGCTAATCAGAGTAGAGGGAGCAGGATAGTTAGAATAAATACGTGGCTTGAGCAGTGGTGCAAGAGGGAGGGATTCAAATTCCTGGGACATTGGAACCAGTTCTGGGGGAAGTGGGACCTGCACAAAAGGGACGGTCTGCACTTGGGCAGGACTGGAACTGATGTCCTAGGGGTAACATTTGCTAATGCATTTCGGGAGTGTTTAAACTAATATGACAGGGGGATGGGAACCTATGCAGCGAGATAGGGCAAAGTAATATGGAGTCAGAAACAGATGGTAGAAAGGTAAAAAGCAATAGTGGAAGGCCGAATAAACAAAGGCAAAAAACAAAAAGGGCCACACTACATCATAATTCTAAAAGGACAAAGGGTGTTTAAAAAAAACAAGCCTGAAGGCTTTGTGTCTTAATGCAAGGAGTATCCGTAATAAGGTGGATGAATTAACTGTGCAAATAAATGTTAACAGATATGATGTGATTGGGATTACAGGCGTGGCTCCAGGATGATCAGGGCTGGGAACTCAACATCCAAGGGTATTCAACATTCAGGAAGGATAGAATAAAAGGAAAAGGAGGTGGGGTAGCATTGCTGGTTAAAGAGGAGATTAATGCAATAGTTAGGAAGGACGTTAGCTTGGATGATGTGGAATCTATATGGGTAGAGCTGCAGAACACCAAAGGGCAAAAAACATTAGTGGGAGTCGTGTACAGACCTCCAAACAGTAGCAGTGATGTTGGGGAGGGCATCAAACAGGAAATTAGGAGTGCATGCAATAAAGGTGCAGCAGTTATCATGGGTGACTTTAATATTCATATAGATTGGGCTAACCAAACTGGAAGCAATACGGTGCAGGAGGATTTCCTGGAGTGCATAAGGGATGGTTTTCAAGACCAATATGTCGAGGAACCAACTAGGGGGGTGGCCATCTTAGACTGGGTGTTGTGTAATGAGAGAGGATTAATTAGCAATCTCGTTGTGCGAGGCCCCTTGGGAAAGAGTGACCATAATCTGGTGGAATTCTACATTAGGATGGAGAATGAAACAGTTAATTCAGAGACCATGGTCCAGAACTTAAAGAAGGGTAACTTTGAAGGTATGAGGCGTGAATTGGCTACACTTTGAAGGTATGAGGCGTGAATTGGCTAGGATAGATTGGCAAATGATACTTAAGGGGTTGACAGTGGATGGGCAATGGCAGACATTTAGAGACCGCATGGGTGAACTACAACAATTGTACATCCCTGTCTGACGTAAAAATAAAAAAGGGAAGGTTGCTCAACCGTGGCTATCAAGGGAAATCAGGGATAGTATTAAAGCCAAGGAAGTGGCATACAAATTGGCCAGAAATAGCAGTGAACTCAGCAGAGGAGGACAAAGGGTTTAATTAGGGCAGGGAAAATAGAGTACGAGAGGAAGCTTGCAGGGAACATTAAGACGGATTGCAAAAGTTTCTATAGATATGTAAAGAGAAAAAGGTTAGTAAAGACAGACGTAGGTCCCCTGCAGTCAGAATCAGGGGAAGTCATAACGGGGAACAAAGAAATGGCAGACCAATTGAACAAGTACTTTGGTTCGGTATTCACTAAGGAGGACACAAACAACCTTCCGGATATAAAAGGGGTCAGAGGGTCTCGTAAGAAGGAGGAACTGAGGGAAATCCTTATTAGTAGGAAAATTGTGTTGGGGAAATTGATGGGATTGAAGGCCGATAAATCCCCAGGGCCTGATGCTCTGCATCCCAGAGTACTCAAGGAGGTGGCCTTGGAAATAGCGGATGCATTGACAGTCATTTTCCAACATTCCATAGACTCTGGATCAGTTCCTATGGAGTGGAGAGTAGCCAATGTAACCCCACTTTTTAAAAAAGGAGGGAGAGAAAACAGGGAATTATAGACCGGTCAGCCTGACCTCAGTAGTGGGTAAAATGATGGAATCAATTATTAAGGATGTCATAGCAACGCATTTGGAAAGAAGTGACATGATAGGTCCAAGTCAGCATGGATTTGTGAAAGGGAAATCAGGCTTGACAAATCTTCTGGAATTTTTTGAGGATGTTTCCAGTAGAGTGGACAAGGGAGAATCAGTTGATGTGGTGTATTTGGACTTTCAGAAGGCTTTCGAGAAGGTCCCACATAAGAGATTAATGTGCAAAGTTAAAGCACATGGGATTGGGGGTAGTGTGCTGACGTGGATTGAGAACTGGTTGGCAGACAGGAAGCAAAGAGTAGGAGTAAATGGGTACTTTTCAGAATAGCAGGCAGTGACGAGTGGGGTACCGCAAGGTTCTGTGCTGGGGCCCCAGCTGTTTACACTGTACATTAATGATTTAGATGAGGGGATTAAATGTAGTATCTCCAAATTTGCGGATGACACTAAGTTGGGTGGCAGTGTGAGCTGCGAGGAGGATGCTCTGAGGCTGCAGAGTGATTTGGATAGGTTAGGTGAGTGGGCAAATGCATGGCAGATGAAGTATAATGTGAATAAATGTGAGGTTATCCACTTTGGTGGTAAAAACAGAGAGACAGACTATTATCTGAATGGTGACAGATTAGGAAAAGGGCAGGTGCAAAGAGACCTGGGTGTCATGGTACATCAGTCATTGAAGGTTGGCATGCAGATACAGCAGGAAGTCAAGAAAGCAAATGACATGTTGGCCTTCATAGCGAGGGGATTTGAATACAGGGGCAGGGAGGTGTTACTACAGTTGTACAGGGCCTTGGTGAGGCCACACCTGGAGTATTGTGCACAGTTTTGGTCTCCTAACTTGAGGAAGGACATTCTTGCTATTGAGGGAGTGCAGTGAAGGTTCATCAGGCTGATTCCCGGGATGGCGGGACTGACATATCAAGAAAGACTGGATCAACTGGGCTTGTATTCACTGGAGTTCAGAAGAATGAGAGGGGATTTCATAGAAACTTTTAAAATTCTGATGGGTTTAGACAGGTTAGATGCAGGAAGAATGTTCCCAATGTTGGGGAAGTCCAGAATCAGGGGTCACAGTCTAAGGATAAGGGGTAAGCCATTTAGGACCGAGATGAGGAGGAATTTCTTCACCCAGAGAATGGTGAACCTGTGGAATTCTCTACCACAGAAAGTTGTTGAGGCCAATTCACTAAATATATTCAAAAAGGAGTTAGATGTGGTCCTTACTACTCGGGGGATCAAGGGTATGGTGAGAAAGCAGGAATGGGGTACTGAAGTTGCATGTTCAGCCATGAACTCATTGAATGGCGGTGCAGGCTCGAAGGGCCGAATGGCCTACTCCTGCACCAATTTTCCATGTTTCGATGTTTCTATACAAGCAAGGAAGTCTTGTTTCAGTTATACAGGATATTGGTGAGGCCACACCTGGAATATGGTACAGTTTTGGTTTCCATATTTAAAAAAGGATATACATGCTTTGGAAGCAGTTCAGAGAAGGTTCACTGGGTAGATTCTGGAGATGAGGAGTTTGTCTTATGAGGAAAGGTTGAGTAGGTTGGGCCTCAACTCATTGAAATTCAAAAGAATGAGAGGTGATTTTATCAAAACATCTAAGACTATGAGGGGGCTTGACAAGGAGGATGCAGAGAGGATGTTTCCACTGATTGGAGAGACTAGAACTTGGGGGCATAATCTTAAGAATAAGGGGCCACCAATTTAAAACTGAGATGAGGAGGAATTTTTTCTTCTCAGTGGATTGTAAATCTGTGGAATTCGCTGCCTCAGAGAGCTGTGGAAGCTGGGACATTGAATAAATTTAAGACAGAAATAGACAGTTTCTTAACCGATAAGGGAATAAGCGGTTATGGGGAGCAGGCGGGGAAGTGGACCCGAGTGCATGATCGGATCAGCCATGATCGAATTGAATGGCGGAGCAGGCTCGAGGGGCCACATGGCCTACTCCTGCTCCTATTTCTTATGTTCTTATATAAGTCCCTGGAGTCGGACTTGAAACCACAATCTTCTGACTCAGACGCAAGAGTGCCGCCCATTGAGCCACAGCTGACATTGGGCGGGAGGAGAGCGAGCTGGCAGAGAATTTGACGAGAAACAGGAAAAGGATTTTCACATGCTCGTCAGACACTCCGTTCGATCCGCAAGCGTGACTGAGCTTCTCGTCGCCTGTCACTTTAATGCTCAGCTCCACTCCCACCCGACCCCTTTGTCTTTGGCCTCCGACCGAGACTGTTCCAATGAAGGTCAACATAAGCTCAAGGAACATCTCATCTTTCAAGTAGACACTTCACGACCTTCCAGACTCAACATCATAACCTCTGCCCCCAATTTTTGGGGTGACAGCTGATGATTGCTATTCCCATTTACACCTCTTCTCGACCCATCTCTTGTTCCTTTCCTTTAATCATTACCATCTCCTTTTGCCTCGCACGATCATTCCTTTTGTACTTTAATCTCTCCTGCCTTCCACCCTATCAGAGATCCTCCCTTTTGTTCTTTCCTCCCATCCCTCTTTCCCTGCCCCTACACGTGCTTAAAACCCCGTTACATCTCTAAATGCTTTTCAGTTCTGATGAAAGGTTATCCACCTGAAACGTGAACTCTTGCTCTCTCCACAGATGCAGCCAGACCTGCTGAGCACTTCCAGCTTTTCCGGTTTTTGTTTGCATATTCGCACAGTTCACATTTCTTGCGGCAAGACAGACACATGTCAGACCGTGCAGAACACCCCCCCCCACAATAAACATGTGGGCAATCCAGATGTGGGACAATTATCATTCCAGGAGACTGACGTGTAGGCCGTGTATGGAACTGGAAAACACCACATAACCGTCCCTTTCAAAAAAGCATATGACTCGGTGAACAAATGTCCAGAACGCCTATGCAAGTAACCAAATCTGTATCATACCATTACTCTACAAAGCTTGCAAGCTTTGCTCAATTCGATTTTCAGTTGGAAAGTCTAGATGAAAGGTACTGACTCAAATCACGAGCCGAATTGTCTTTTGGGTGCTGATGAATTAATCCATTCCCAGTATTTTTTGTTTGACAGTTAGGACACGACCACAAATAATAAAATTACAGGGTTGGGGGCGGGGGGGAAGGGGCAGTAGAAGAGAGAATCTCTTCTCCTTAATGCACTGACACGATGGGGGACAGCTCCATGGCTATCAGCTAGTGTCTGGCACTGAGTCAAGTTCATGTGAAACCCGAAGCAGTTGACTTGTCACAATGAGAAATCAGCACTCGAACCAAATTCAACCGGGTCGCATCAGCCGTGGCTCATTTAGCAGCAACCTCGCCTTTGAGTTAAAAGATTGTGGGTCAGAGACCCAAGCACAAAAATCTCGGCAGACACTCCAGTGCAGGGCTGAGGGAGCTCTGTAGTGTCGGAGGTGCCGTCTTTCAGATGAGATGTTAAACTGAGGCCCAATCTGCTCTCTTTCGCAGAGCAGCAGTGGAGTTATCCCCGGCGTCTTGGCCAATATTTATCCCTCAATATCATTAAAACAGATTATCTGGTCATCAACATACTGCTTTTTGTGGGAGCTTGTTGGGCGCAAATTGGCTGCCGCGTTTCCCACATTGCAACAGTGACTGCACTGCAATGATGTATTTTGATTCACTCCACATGATACAGCAAAGACTATGGGCTCTGACAACATCCCAGCTGTTGTGCTTAAGACTTTTGCTCCAGAACTAGCCGTGCCTCTAACCAAGCTGTTCCAGTACAGCTACAACACTGGCATCTACCTGACAATGGGGAAAACTGCCCATGTATGTCCTGTCCATAAAAAGCAGGGCAAATCCAATCCGGACAATTACCACCCCATCAGTCAACTCTCAATCATCAACAAAATGATGGAAGGTATTGTCGACAGTGCTATCAAGCAGCACGAACTCACCAATAACCTGCTCACCGATGCTCAGTTTGGGTTCCACCAGGGACCACCCGGCTCCAGACCTCACTACAGCCTTGGTCCAAACAAGGAAAAAAAAAAGAGCTGAATTCCAGAGGTAAGGCGAGAGTGACTGCCCATGACATCAAGGCAGCATTTCAACTAGTACAGCATTAAGGAGCCTAGTAAAACTGAAATCAATGGGAGTCAGGTAAAACTCTCCACTGGCTAGAGTCATATCTAGCACAAAGGAAGATGGTTGCAATTGTTCAAGGTCAATCACCTGAGCACCAGGACATCGTTTCAAGAGTTCCTCAGGGCAGTGTCCTTGGCCCGACCATCTTCAGCTACTTCATCAATGACCTTCCCTCCATCATAAGGCCAGACTGGGGATGTTCGCTGATGATTGCACAGTGTTCAGTTCCATTCGTAACTCCTCAGATAATGAAGCAGTCCATGCCCACATGCAGCAACACCTGGACAACATTCAGGCTTGGGCTGATACGTGGCAAGTAACATTCGCACCATACATGGGCCAGGCAATGACAATCTCCAACAAACGAGAGTCTAGCCACCGGCATTACCATCGCTGAATTCCTTGGCATCAACATCCTGGGGGGCGGGTGGGGTCACCACTGATCAGAAACTTAACTGGACCACCCACATAAATACTGTAGCAATGAGAGCGGGTCAGAGGCTGGGTATTCTGCAGCGAGTGCCTCACCTCCTGACTCCCCAAAGCCTTTCCACCATCTACACGGCACAAGTCAGGAGTGTGATGGAATACTCTCCACTTGCCTGGATGAGCGCAGCTCCAACAACACTCAAGAAACTCGACACCATCCTGGACAAAGCAGCCCGCTTGATCGGCCCCCCATCCACCACCTTCAACACTCACTCCCTCCACCACCGGCGCACCGTGGCTGCAATGTGTACCATCTACAAGATGCACTCCAGCAAACTCGCCAAGGCTTCTTCGGCAGCACCTCCCAAACCCGCGACCTCTACCGCCTCGAAGGACAAGGGCAGCAGGCGCATGGGAACACCATCACCTCCAAGTTCTCCTTCAAGTCACACACCATCCTGACTTGGAAATATATCGGCCGTTCCTTCATCGTCACTGGGTCACAATCCTGGAACTCCCTCCCTAACAGCACTGTGGGAACACCTTCACCACACGGACTGCAGCGGTTCAAGAAGGCAGCTCACCACCACCTTCTCAAGGGGCAATTAGGGATGGGCAATAAATGCTGGCCTGGCCAGTGACTCCCACATCCCAGGAATAATAAACAAGCTTATTAAATTGACTACTTCATCACACCACTCAGAAAATTTGCGACACAATATTCCCGCTATATTTGCAACTCAGAACAACATTAGCATACATTTCACAATGCAGTTTCATTACTAACTGAAATGTTCCTTTTGCTTAGGTTATATCACTGCACCAGCCTCAACAGAATATTACTTTTCAACTCCCCTACATTACAAATCATTTGTTAAAAAAAGCAGAATGCATCATCAGTGGATTGTCCATTCATGGTGTTCTGCCAAAATCTGAACACATTAAAATACTTTAAACTCTCACCTTTATGATCCTTTAACCTATTTTTATTAGAAAGTAGCATTTATGAGTATTGTTTGGTACAATACACAGTATGGAGCATAATCAGGAATAGCACATATTTTTGATGGGGTAAAAAGAGAGAAACTATTTCCTCTGGTGGGTGAGCCCAGAACAAGGGGGTATAATATTAAAATTAGAGCCAGGCCGTTCAGGGGTGATGTCAGAAAACATTCACATAAATGGGAGCGGGAATCTGGAACTCTCTCCCACAAAATTCTGTTGAGGCTGGGGGTCAAAATTTCAAACCTGAGACTGAAAGGTTATGAAACCAAAGTGCGTAAATTGAGTTAAGATACAGATTTAACTGAATGGTGGAACAGGCTGGTGGGGCCAAATGGCATACTCCTGTTCCTTTATCAACTGATCAGAAGCACTGGGTGAAAGGCAACCTGATTAATACTTTTCCCAGTAACCCAGAACATTAAGCCCAGTGTGTGGTGTTTTTTTTTTGTTTAAAAAGCAAAGTGCTGAATTACAGAGGGGAAGGATGGGATTGGGGGAGGGGGAGAGGGAAGGCTGGGATTGGGGGGGGGGGGAGAGGGAAGAGGGAAGGCTGGGATGGGGGGGGGAAAGAGGGAAGGCTGGGATTGGGGGGGGAGAAGAGGGAAGGCTGGGATTGGGGGGGGAGAAGAGGGAAGGCTGGGATTGGGGGGGGAGAAGAGGGAAGGATGGGATGGGGGGGGGAAGGATGGGATGGGGGGGGAAGGATGGGATGGGGGGGAAGGATGGGATGGGGGGGGAAGGATGGGATGGGGGGGGAAGGATGGGATGGGGGGGAAGGATGGGATGGGGGGGAAGGATGGGATGGGGGGAAGGATGGGATGGGGGGAAGGATGGGATGGGGGGAAGGATGGGATGGGATGGGATGGGGGGGGAAGGATGGGATGGGGGGGAAGGATGGGATGGGGGGGAAGGATGGGATGGGGGGGAAGGATGGGATGGGGGGGAAGGATGGGATGGGGGGGAAGGATGGGATGGGGGGGAAGGATGGGATGGGGGGGAAGGATGGGATGCGGGGAAGGATGGGATGGGGGGAAGGATGGGATGGGGGGGAAGGATGGGATGGGATGGGGGGGAAGGATGGGATGGGATGGGGGGGAAGGATGGGATGGGATGGGGGGGGAAGGATGGGATGGGATGGGATGGGGGGGGAAGGATGGGATGGGATGGGGGGGGAAGGATGGGATGGGATGGGGGGAAGGATGGGATGGGATGGGGGGAAGGATGGGATGGGATGGGATGGGATGGGGGGGAAGGATGGGATGGGGGGGAAGGATGGGATGGGGGGGAAGGATGGGATGGGGGGGAAGGATGGGATGGGATGGGGGGGGAAGGATGGGATGGGATGGGATGGGGGGGGGAAGGATGGGATGGGATGGGGGGGGGGAAGGATGGGATGGGATGGGAAGGATGGGATGGGGGGGAAGGATGGGATGGGATGGGATGGGGGGGAAGGATGGGATGGGGGGAAGGATGGGATGGGATGGGGGGGGAAGGATGGGATGGGGGGGGAAGGATGGGATGGGATGGGGGGGGAAGGATGGGATGGGATGGGGGGGGGGAAGGATGGGATGGGATGGGGGGGGGAAGGATGGGATGGGATGGGGGGGGGGGAGGATGGGATGGGATGGGGAAGGATGGGATGGGGGGGAAGGATGGGATGGGATGGGGGGAAGGATGGGATGGGTGGGGGGGAAGGATGGGATGGGATGGGGGGGGAAGGATGGGATGGGGGGGGAAGGATGGGATGGGATGGGGGGGGGGAAGGATGGGATGGGATGGGGATGGGGATGGGATGGGGGGGGAGGGGAAGGATGGGATGGGGGGGGGAAGGATGGGATGGGAAGGAATGGGAAGGAATGGGAAGGATGGGGTGGGATGGGGGGGGGAAGGATGGGGTGGGATGGGGGGGGAAGGATGGGGTGGGATGGGGGGGAAGGATGGGGTGGATGGGGGGGAAGGATGGGGTGGGATGGGGGGGAAGGATGGGGTGGGATGGGGGGGAAGGATGGGGTGGGATGGGGGGGAAGGATGGGGTGGGATGGGGGGGAAGGATGGGGGGGGAAGGATGGGGGGGAGGATGGGGGGGGAAGGATGGGGTGGGATGGGGGGGAAGGATGGGGTGGGATGGGGGGGAAGGATGGGGTGGGATGGGGGGGAAGGATGGGGTGGGATGGGGGG